>NW_017101298.1:90419-97295 GCF_001263275.1 Habropoda laboriosa
TAACTCTATTCGTGACAAAATTTTTAAACTACCAAACGTTTTTATAAAAAATCTTTGCCCAGTGAGAAGAGTGACACCTTCGTGTAAAGAAAAATAGAAAAGAATTGAAAGGACACCCTTAATAAATGACATAACAGCGACTGTAATTATTAAAAATTCAAGCTTACTGCTACAAGTCTTCTCTTTTCCCTAAATTTTCTTAACCAGCGATTACTAGTAACGGTGAGTGATTTTTTTAGCGATCCATCAGTAACAAAAAGATTCAAAGTATTCGTTATCAGCAGATAATAAAATCTGCACGCTTAAAAAGTCCGAATATCAACTCCAGGTCGTCAGAAAGAACCGCTGGAAGAGTGGTAAAAAAAACGATGATTTCATCGAGGAACTATTTTATAATAAGTTGTCAGATTTGACGTGTTCGCGCCATTTATTTGAACGTTTGTGACGCGCGCGGGTGGTCGAGTTGATCTCCCTCATTTTGTCAGAGGGGAACGTCCTATATTAATGTTTTCTTGACACGGAAAAGTCACGAGCGGAGTTCTTTTAGCCTGATGAAAGCGAGTGGGATTTTTTTTAGCCGACAAGAGGACACGGCTGCTGCGGCTTTATATGCATCACGGACGTGCTGCTAGGGTTCTAATGACGATCGATTATCCTGTATACCGGCGGCACCGTCTTCCTCCTCTTATACCTACACCTCTCCTCGTTCTCCTGTCTTCTCGTTCTCGAATCGTCGCTTTTTGTTTGTACCGCAATCACTCGAACCTATTTGTTGCGGACACCTATTAGGTCTCCGACTAAAGGTTCTCATATTTCAACCGATCTGGTATGAAACAGACCGGTACGACGAGTTCTATACACAGTCAACCTCTGGCTGCATGGAGTAAATTGAGAAACGAGGAACAAACAAACACGTAAGTCTCGATTAAACATATTACAGTCGAACGGGGAAAATGTCGACATACACCTTGTTACGATTTACTTTACATTGTGTAATTTCGAATAGAGGAAGCGGTAAATGAGCAATATTTACGTTGTTTTATTTAGGAACGTAACGTCTACGAGATTGCACGGAGAGAAATAATTTATATTCCTTGGTTAATAATTGAACGGATAAATATAAATGTGAAGAAACGTTAGGGCATCCCGTGGAAAATCGTTATAGCGACGATATAACGATCTTACGAAAAAGAAATAGAAAAATATTGCGAAACGAGAAGGCGCTTACTTTCTTTTCTTCTTTTTATCAAATTTAAAAGTTCGTTGGAAATATTGATCTAAATTAGAAAAATGATATTTTCCATTGTGAGAAAAGTACTTTGAGAATCTTATGGGACGAACTAGTATTTCCATTATTGTTTATAATAACTTGGGTCACCGCAAAGACCGTGTAACGAATGAACAAAACGGATTGTGTGAAATAAAATATTTCTTTCCTGAGCGAGACGAAGAATTCGGGAAAATAGCGCTGTAGGTACTTCTTGATACCTAACGTCTCTAAGAGGATTACGTATTACCCGCGAATTCGAGGAGAAGACAGAATGGTTCGTCTTCTCAAGCCTAAAACTTAAGGAGATTAAAAGTTAACCCTGTCCCGTTTTCCATCGCCGAGAGACTCAAAGTAGATTACCGGTAAGTTCGGTATAACATTACCTGCCTCTCGCTGATCCTGTTACATCCTGCCCGAAATTAAAAATATTGTCATCCTGCGGGATTATACCTACGGATAATATCTCAGGCCTTGTCAAACATAAATGAAAGTTTTGTCGAATCTTATTCGTAGCTTGACACTTTGTAACGGTAGTCGCGTTATCTTTTAATCACCATCTCTCTCTCTCTATAAAACCATGGAAAATATCTGCCTAAAGTTCTACTAAATTTATCGTTGCACTGTTAGGTGTTTCTCGAAATGTTTATGTTTCCTTTATGCACGGTAATTCAATTTCCTTTCGACCACGAGTTATTTCATATTATAACAGCATCGAGCAAAAATTAATACATTAGAATAGTGCCTAATGAACGATAATTAATACACGAAGGAAGAAACGTTTAATGTCTGATTTCGAAATTGTTCAGAAGGTAGGGTAAATTAGGGAAGTACCTATAATTAGGCAAAACCAATGACACGAGAAGTTATATAGGAAGGACTATAATAACTTTGTTGTAATTAAAGTATAGTTGTGGAAAATACCTTGCGCATAATTAACCTTAACTTAATTAATATCTAATTTTATTTACACTATTCTGGCGATCTATCATAGGGAGCATTTTTCTCGATCACGTCAAAAGTTATTAGCATCCACTTTTCCGAATAAAAAGGGAGAGTTCTGGGATTAAATATGTATTATAAAATTTAACGATATTTTATGGGACTATTATTATATTTTGCTTGCCGTCCTTGTTTCAATTATTTATTTATTTAAATTGATCGACGGAATTAAATAAAATACTATATGTGACGAGTATCCTTACGATGGCGGTAAGTTAAAGTACAAGAGACAAGGATGTGTTTACATAATATAAGATCTAACATACTGCCACGGAAATTAATAATAGAATTATGTTATAGTAAATTGTGGTAGTTATAATACTGGTCTGAAATATTAGCGGACATTAAGTAAGTAGAGTTGTTCGCAAGTAAATTTGGTGACAAAACAAAGGAAATTGGCGAGAAACGAATTAATGTGAGGTAATTTGAAATCGCCGATAATCAGGATTTCTAATCTAATTAGCCGACGCAGCTAAAATTTAATTTGATTTCGTTTAATTCCTTTGTTTGAGGGAAATAAGTATTATTAATTACAACATTAATTCCAATATAAGGCTTCGATTCATTTACATAGTCTATAAGTCATTTATGCTACAATTAACTAAAATTGCCTTTTTGGTATGAAAAACATGCTCGTGAATTTAACAAACAAATTGTTAAACGATAGTAACGAAGTGAGAAGGCTGGAACGTTTTCAGATTCATAGCCCAAATTAGCAATGATATTAAAGAGTTACCCAGTTAATTAAGAAAAAGAGAATGTTCAATGGAATTTTTGTTCATTGTAAATGCTTTATTCGATAAAAAGAATAACATCATTCTCCGAGTGTGACTTACGTCAACGATGTTTCATTTTCATTCTCCTCACGTCTTATCTGACGCTTTACGAATCATCTTGACAAATTTCATTAACACGTCGAGTGCCGTGTGTGTCGTTGGTGAGCCACGTTGCATTTTCCACTCGGGACGTTTGGTGATTTAGTCATTTAACCGGTACATAATTATCGTGTGCAGTGCAATCATACCGTGGGCCACGGATGACCCACGTGGCCTACTTTTCCATTCCTTAGGTAGAGTACTGCTATTAAAAAATAACACGTATGTAGGAATGTTTACAGCTAAAGCTGAGAAACGTTTTAATAGAATCTTTGCAATAACATTTTTCAAATGTCCGACGTCTCGCGCTTCTTCCCTCGTTCTCCACTTTCTGTTTCTTCATTCTCGTCCGAAAATGGCAACACATTCCATGCCAACTCACACTCGCTCAGACGAATTATAAATACGTAAATAATCAGTAAAACAGCGAACCAAACGATGACACATAATTAATTAAACCACATTTCCTACGTATATAATGAATGCAATAACGGTGACCCACGCGATCTGAATAGAAAATTCACGTGAAATTAGCGCGACTTGTTAACAAATTTCAAACATTTATTTTACAAAATGCTCGCTTTCGAGGAAAGTAGCTCGATAACTGAAGATGAAGGGAACGACACCTTTCCTTGCATTTCAGCAACAAAGTCCTTTGAATGTGCTTTAACCTGGGTCACGTGGAATAGCATTGAAGAGATTAAGAACGCTGATCCATCAAGAGTCGTGGATCTTTTAACGAAGAAGACGGGAAGGTGTGCGACGGGTGTATATAGGAATACTTACAAATATAATGGGTTATCCCACGAGATATCGTACGCAGACAAGACTGGTTACACCTCCAATTCGCGGGTGTCCATTCTCTTCTGGAACCCGCCTACGGTGCCAATGCCAAAACAACCTTGACAGTATTGTCCACCGAAGTAACGTCACTGTAATTGATGGATCTGTTGCTCGTTTCTGACATCTATGCGCAAATTACTGATATTTTTTTTATGCTTAAAAGTGTGATCTAGAATTTGTTATTCCTAAATTACGTCGGTAAAATCTTTTTTTTATACATTGCTATACAGGTGTTTCGGAACATGTGGGAAGTTTGGCAGGGGCTGATACAGTCCACTAAAGTAAGAAGAAAAGAGTAACATTTTCCATTTCATTTCATTTTTTAAATTTCTTTTCTCGTTTTATTCTCGGTAACATTTTCCTCTGGGGCAAACAGTGTTTCGGAAATCGTTCTTATTAATATACAAAATTTATTTATTTATTTTATCTATGCATCAATTGCGGATATTTCTCTAGAAAGAAGTAACTTTGGAACTTCAAATAAATGTGTTTGTATCTGGTAAAAGAAGTGTCTCCTGGGCTATGGACACATATTCTGTTCGTACAGAAAGTATTACATGATTTAAATTACATATCTCTGCCAAAGTTAGTATCATATGTCAGTAAAAATATACAGAGTGTTAGTTTCCAGCGCTTTTCTCGTAAGAGGTAGATTTATGAGAAAAATAGAAGAGGGTAAAGTTTCGTTATATTTTATACGCAATATGACGGCTTGAATAGATTTTCCAAATTAATATTTTTTGAATTTTCTTAAATTGATAGATACAATTGTTTTCATATTTCATGAATGCGGTTACTGAGACAAGTTCAACGAACTCCAACAAACTCGTTTCGAAACTGAATTTCATGCCGATGTTTGGTGTGGCATAATCAATGACACGCTGTCAAGATTTAATTGTTCGTGAAATTCCAAACTGAATGATTTCTTTTTCAGGCTCTTAATAATTTTACAATGACCGCTTAAATTTGCTTCACGTTCAATAAGTGCCCTAATAGGCTTATGAACGGAATTGTGAAAACACAAACACCTCAAAATATTGATAATTTAGTCAGAATGCTTATAATAACACGTAAAAGCGTGCAGAATCAGGTGTCTTTAATCAGGAGTTATTTGTGTCACGAGGAGAAAAATTTGCAGCGTGTAATTGTGTCTTGTAACGCAAGTTTCGCGAATTTCAAAGGTATTACACTAGGTTCTTACGTTTCGTTGTATTATACAATTGGATTACATTTCGTAGCAGTTATCTTTGAATTAAAGTACTTACAAGAGAAGAGGATTATAAACGCGTTAGTGTCGTAAAGTTTTCTCTCGTGTTAAGAATTTATGACAACTATTAATTATCTTAGGAAGAGTAGAATACGGTATCGAAGTTCGACCACCTATTTCGGTGTCACACTGTATAACTAACTGTAATAAAACTGTTGAGAAGGTACACATGCAGTTGGACAAAACCGATGTTTTCGCACAGGCCTTCTTGACACTTAATCAAAGACTGGTCGTAATCGTGTACAAGAAATTATAGTGCAGAAAGGACGATGAACTAAATAAGAAGCAACCACGTGTAAACTTAGTGCAAGTATAATAACTTTATATTAAGGCCACAAGAGGAGAAACAGGAATTGAGGAACTGCTGTGTGAAACAGGAGAAGGGATAGGAGAAATGAAAAAGATAGAAAGAGAAAGAAAGACGGGAAAAGAAATGGAGGAGAAGTAGACCAAAGAGGGGGTGCAATAGTGAATTTAAAATGTGATAAGGATAGGGAGAAGATAAATAAATGTAAGAACGTATTTTAGAAAGATAGTTAATATAATATACCTAACAGAAGTTAAGACTAGCAAGGTAAGATAGGTGTAAAACATTGTAAATGAAAAAGATGAAAAAATAACTTCGTATTACAATTAAAGTATAATTGCAAAAAATACCCTGCGCGTAATTAACTTTAAGGAAAACAGTTCACTCTTTCTGTATATCAAGTAAGATAGGAAAACCAATAGCTCGCTATATTCCTATAAATAATTAAAACTACGTGGCCAAATGAAACAGACTTGTTCACGAACAATTCGTGTCACAAGAAAGGATAGAACGTACCAGTACGTTGCACAGAAGGTATCGATCTCTCGAGAGAATTCGTTGGTATCGGATTCGTAGCAAAACTTCCCTCGGGATAGCACGATTGTCTCCAAGGATGGGCAGTCCGATATGAGGAAGAGTCCAGCCTTCTGGACCGTGTGCTTCTCAGTTTGCCATTGTAGCGAATTCTGCCGCGAAAACGGCGCGGACGTTTGAAAAGATGGAACTTGTGGCAATGATCGAGAGTGATCTATTGATTCTCGTTCGTGCCACGCGTACAACTTCGGTTTTCAGCTTTTTCGTGAAAACCCGGACGGACTGTACGAACTCCTCCTTCGTTCCTACCTATAGGTATTCGAAATCTATAATCTGGATCTGAGGAGGAATCCCAAAGGACGCATCGATCGACGAGCCGACCGTGACCGTAGGCTTCACTTTGCTAGGTGAAGGATGTTATTTTTATAACATCCTTGGGTCTGTGACAAATCTGTGGATTTCGTTAAAAAGTAATAGTAAATGCTTTTTATTAACCCTTTCGTGACCAGTGGGACGCATGTGTGCCACTTGAGTGCTTGAATAAAAATTGATCTCTGTTTATTGTCCTCTATAGTCGCGATGGTTGGATGATAAATAATGAATTCTTGAAAAAATTAATTTAGGCACGAAAAGGTTAAGTTAAGGAGAGAATATACGTTTTTTTCGAGATTTTAGAGAATGATTGGAGGATCATTGGTAGATAAATAATGAAATCTTGAAGAAAATAGTTTTATAGACAGGAAAGGGTTAAATTAAGGAGAGAATATATTTTTTTAAAGAA
>NW_017101298.1:97370-133035 GCF_001263275.1 Habropoda laboriosa
TAGCCGAGTGTCCAAAATAAATAAATTTGTTTAAACAATATTATAGAAACTGCAACGAACTTGTTTTGAAATATATTGAGGTAAATTTAGGACGGATTGAATTTTCAATTAACGAGTTAGCTACTAAGATTAACACAAGCATTAAGTAGAGGAAAATACATGGTATAAGAATGGAAAATGAATGAAACTGTAGAAGAACGATCTAAAATGATAAAAAGAGCATTAAAAACTATAAACGTGTTCAATTGAACTACGTAAAATGATTTCGAACTTTGTTTAAACACTTTCTTAAATGCAGACATGAAATAATAATCTGCATAAGTAATTATATTAACACTGTTATTATAATAAATCAGTAAAACAATCGTTTTGTTATTTCCCAAAATTATCGACAATTACACCAAATGACTTGCACGTACGTTACGTGCACATTCTTTATATTAACTACGACATCGACTTACTAGCCATTAGTGACCACAAAAATATTGCAGAGGAAAAGCAGTTGTAGGTATACATATACACAGTACAGAGAACTAATATCTCGAGAACTAATCATTTTTTTGCCACGGTATCCTAATAATTTTTTACGTAGAATGAACAGAGGAATTGATCTGTGCAATAAAAAATTGGCATTTCCGTTTAAAGAAACGATGCAATTGTTAAATGCACTTAAAAAAGATCTAAGGACCTACAGAAGTAGTGCTCTTCGAGCCATTTATCTTTCTCCTTTGGCATTTTATCGTAAATGCATTAATAACAGAGTTATGACCTGAAACATTAAATTATTTGCATGTATTAAATGTCTAAACAAATTGAACCTCTCCGGATAATTAGGTACTTAAACTTTTAGTATACTTCTTGTCGTTCGAACATTCTCTCACGATTGCAGGTAGTTCTTGTTCACGTGTAGGATTTCTGTGCACTAAACATTCACGAATTAGGTATTTTAACGTAGCTGATATAAATTATACGATTAACTAGCTGTCTCGTTATTTAGTTACTAATAATTGAAATAATTTATTTCGAAGAAAAGTACGATTAAACCACCCCTTACGAATTTCAGCGAAAATAATCAATCCTTCGCTTCACGTTACCATAAAAGGTAGACGTTGGTAACCGTGAAATCAGGTAGACGAAAATTCGGGGAAACCCTTGAAAAATTTATTATCGAAAAACGGTTCGACCTTCGACATCAATGGGTTACAAAATTGAACATAAATGAAGTTCGACCTTACGCGGAAAGAACGTGTAATTTACTCGGAGAAATCGGTGCAACAGCTGTATCGGGTAACCTGTACACCTGAATTGCGCTCTATAGGGGCGAAAAAATAAAATTTTACAAAAAAAAATTCAATCACGGAACCAGTCACCCGTTTGATTATACGTAATGATCGACATTTGATTCCAGAATAACCGCGGATAGCGTTACATGCGCCAGGTAGCCGAACCAGAGCCCTTCAGCTTTTGCACAGATTGATTTATGAAACTTTCCAACTGAAATAATTTCTGTGAAATTTTTTTCCCACCGAAATTATGAAAGTTCGTCGAGCATCCGATGCGTTAAACAATAAAATAACGCGATGGCAAAATAAAATGTGAATTTTCTTCTTTTTTAATTACATTCGACGCAAAGTACCATTGAAGTACAGTTCTATAGTGATTATAGAGAATGAACATAATTAATAATTAACGGGGCACGCGAAATAATGCGCGGAAAATGGACAACAATGAAAATGTTTTATCCTAAGAACAGTTCAAAATGTTTTTCGTAACTTTGAAAAAATATTGAATGGAACTTCGGAACAGAAGGTAAAATGCAATAAGCAAACAACGATGATTTATTATTCAGATTTATTCATCTGAAATGACTGAAATTTGGTATTTAAACAGCTCTTTTTGTGTATTTTTTCTTCCTTTTTTTAAATATCTTCTCTTACTATACTGAAACAACGTGTTTGTGTGTTTATACGGAATAAGACTTATCCATCCTTACGTCGTTCACAGAAATTTAAACTTCTCGGTAGGATTTGTAACGAAAATACTGTCCGACGTAGGCAGTAAAGATAACAAAGAATAGAACGAGCAGTGTTGCAGTCAAATATTAGGTTGGTGCATACGAAACGTCGGTTTTTCAAATGAAACTCTTCTTCGAAAAACAATGTATTTAATCAAAATAATTTCTAAAAAATATTTCACTTTATCATCAAGCCTAAAACTCACATATGTGTGCCACCGTTCCAAATAAACTGTGCTCACTGATAACCTAAGAAAGTGCAGTGCGTGTGACACTTAAGCATTTAATAAAAAACAAAAATTCCTCCTTAACTGTTGCGTATAAAAATCGATAACCGGACAGAATTGAATACACGGTATCGACCCGACAATTTGAGCTGTTGAAAGAAAGGACGTTTCACTTGCGCCAACCTAACGTGAAGCAGGATAAACGCTGGAAGACGAAAACAGACAAAGTGATTTGTAGAAGTTGTTCGGAGAAGGGAAAGCAGCGGTGAAATGAAAGAAACTAGGTGACATTTTTCAAGAATTCTACTGTTGCTCGGTAGCACCCTGAGATTTTCAAGAACAATGCCCACTCTGATGATGACAAACGCCTTGTAACACGATACTCGACCATATGCCGTCAGAAAACTACCCTCTAGCATTAATCGTGATACAGCGAAGCGTCTGTGTACGTACAACCGTACAACTTTGCGGCCAATAACGAAACGAAACAACATTATCGAGACAACAAAAGATGCCGTGACCTGAAATCCTGCAGCCTGATACAAATGTGCAGATATGTATGTAGGGGTTATAGAGTTACGCAACGGGGCTGAAGCCCTCGAGGGATGAAAAGGGCATGGCTTCTTACGAATCGAGTTTTTATAATCTCGATACGTGCTACCTTTGTCCGATGATAACTTAATACTCGCCAGGATTCGTAAAAGTTATGTTAATTTCGTAAAAAAGAAAACCAGTCATTCGCGAAGGGAAAATGGTGACGGTAATGACACTTCGTTTCCCTCGTTGCATTCTCTTCTCTTGAATATTTATTTGACTTTACACGAGCCAAAGTGACTAACTCCATAAAATAAAATAAAATTTATACCTACTAAACTTTGATACTAAAATTGGGAGAATATCAGAAAGTGGCTTCTGAGTGGCTCATACAGCACTCGTACATGTTTACGTTACATTTGTAAATATAGAAATCTATGTTGAAAACACTTCCCCAATGCGACACAATTTTAATTCATTTGTAATTTATAAGAACAATTTGGTATTTCAAATATTACACAATGTGGTTGGGAAACGGTTTAAAAGTTTACATCGTGGATGCTCTATCCTACTTTGATTAAATGTCGCAAAAATTTTCAGATGAAATAAATGTTTCATTACTCGGAATACATACAGGGTGACCTATTTTAACGTATAAATGCTAATATTTCGGAAACTACGTTGAATTGAAAAACCTGCTTTTGGAGCATCAAACGAGGCGGAGGAAGGAACTAGCACGTGCAAGTTTCTAAGTGCAAGTAAAAATACAACGGCAAAACGTAGGTAAATGAACATCAGCCGCCGTGAAGTGTCGAAAAACAAAAGCGTCGTTGTATTTACAATAAAAGAAATAGGAACATTATTTATTCCTCAGATTTACAACTTCTCGAAATAGCAGTAGTTTTACATTCACGCGTCACAACGCGTCCACTATCCTCAGCTCCGTAGTGGAAAGAAAAAGAAGAACGAACGGTTGAAAAAGTTCAAACCCGTCCGTCAAGCATTCGAACATCTGAAATTTGACCGTCAACACTTTCTAGACGAGCGTAGGTATAACACACCTGAATTTCGACAAATAATTAAGTACAAATAACTGTCGAAGACGCGAATGGTAGTGTTGGTAGGAACGAGGAGGATGTAGCTGTCCAATGAAAGGCTTTTTTCAGGCGAAGCTTGTCTACCGGAGAACAGAGCAGCTGTGGCGGCTCGATCGCATTAAATGTATAATTATCAAGTCGTTAAGAAGTATATTCTGACAGCAGATAGGCAGGCTCGCTAATTAATAAATTGCTTTTTTGCTCGTACATGCTCGCTACATCTGTCAAAACGTGATCAATAAAAAATATTTTCTCGCCTCGGTCAATTTATCTCCTCTTCAGATACGCTTTGCCCGCCATTAACATCGTTTCTTTCAATTCTCTTCGTTTCGTTATACTAATTAAACGGTACCGTCTCTCGCTTAATTGTCAGTCGCTACAGTAGGTTTTATCATTCCAAATACACGAGAACGTTAGTTTCAATCTAGTCAAATGCTGAAGGATAAATGTGGTGCGCGTGAAAAGCAACAGTTGAAGGATTATTACGGGAATTATTTAAGGGAACATATAATCGCCGATTTTTATGAAACTTTGGTACACAGCAGGTTTCAAAAAAATATTCAACGCGTATTTTTGTGCATTTTCATCGGCAATCGTCCATGGTGAAGGAGTGAAAATCGCCCTGAAAGTAGGAGTTGGAAAATGTAATTCAGCGTAATATTTGGAAAATTATCAGAGACAGAGGAATAGTGTAAATTGACGAATTTTATATTTTTCAACAACAAATTTGAAAAATAAAAAATAGCAAATAATTTAGACCAAATGTGTTTATTATCCTCGTCTTTGACGGCGATTTTCGCCCTTTCAATATGCACGATTGCTGATAAAAAGAAATACGTGTCAAATTTTTTTCTTTAGTAGATTCCACCGTATACCAAAGATTCATCAAGATCGATGACTATCACTTCGGTACGTCGTTTGTTAAAAGCCTACCATGAAATCGTTCCAAATAAACTGTGCTCACTGATAACCTAAGAAAGTGCAGTGCGTGTGACACTTAAGCATTTAATAAAAAACAAAAATTCCTCCTTAACTGTTGCGTATAAAAATCGATAACCGGACAGAATTGAATACACGGTATCGACCCGACAATTTGAGCTGTTGAAAGAAAGGACGTTTCACTTGCGCCAACCTAACGTGAAGCAGGATAAACGCTGGAAGACGAAAACAGACAAAGTGATTTGTAGAAGTTGTTCGGAGAAGGGAAAGCAGCGGTGAAATGAAAGAAACTAGGTGACATTTTTCAAGAATTCTACTGTTGCTCGGTAGCACCCTGAGATTTTCAAGAACAATGCCCACTCTGATGATGACAAACGCCTTGTAACACGATACTCGACCATATGCCGTCAGAAAACTACCCTCTAGCATTAATCGTGATACAGCGAAGCGTCTGTGTACGTACAACCGTACAACTTTGCGGCCAATAACGAAACGAAACAACATTATCGAGACAACAAAAGATGCCGTGACCTGAAATCCTGCAGCCTGATACAAATGTGCAGATATGTATGTAGGGGTTATAGAGTTACGCAACGGGGCTGAAGCCCTCGAGGGATGAAAAGGGCATGGCTTCTTACGAATCGAGTTTTTATAATCTCGATACGTGCTACCTTTGTCCGATGATAACTTAATACTCGCCAGGATTCGTAAAAGTTATGTTAATTTCGTAAAAAAGAAAACCAGTCATTCGCGAAGGGAAAATGGTGACGGTAATGACACTTCGTTTCCCTCGTTGCATTCTCTTCTCTTGAATATTTATTTGACTTTACACGAGCCAAAGTGACTAACTCCATAAAATAAAATAAAATTTATACCTACTAAACTTTGATACTAAAATTGGGAGAATATCAGAAAGTGGCTTCTGAGTGGCTCATACAGCACTCGTACATGTTTACGTTACATTTGTAAATATAGAAATCTATGTTGAAAACACTTCCCCAATGCGACACAATTTTAATTCATTTGTAATTTATAAGAACAATTTGGTATTTCAAATATTACACAATGTGGTTGGGAAACGGTTTAAAAGTTTACATCGTGGATGCTCTATCCTACTTTGATTAAATGTCGCAAAAATTTTCAGATGAAATAAATGTTTCATTACTCGGAATACATACAGGGTGACCTATTTTAACGTATAAATGCTAATATTTCGGAAACTACGTTGAATTGAAAAACCTGCTTTTGGAGCATCAAACGAGGCGGAGGAAGGAACTAGCACGTGCAAGTTTCTAAGTGCAAGTAAAAATACAACGGCAAAACGTAGGTAAATGAACATCAGCCGCCGTGAAGTGTCGAAAAACAAAAGCGTCGTTGTATTTACAATAAAAGAAATAGGAACATTATTTATTCCTCAGATTTACAACTTCTCGAAATAGCAGTAGTTTTACATTCACGCGTCACAACGCGTCCACTATCCTCAGCTCCGTAGTGGAAAGAAAAAGAAGAACGAACGGTTGAAAAAGTTCAAACCCGTCCGTCAAGCATTCGAACATCTGAAATTTGACCGTCAACACTTTCTAGACGAGCGTAGGTATAACACACCTGAATTTCGACAAATAATTAAGTACAAATAACTGTCGAAGACGCGAATGGTAGTGTTGGTAGGAACGAGGAGGATGTAGCTGTCCAATGAAAGGCTTTTTTCAGGCGAAGCTTGTCTACCGGAGAACAGAGCAGCTGTGGCGGCTCGATCGCATTAAATGTATAATTATCAAGTCGTTAAGAAGTATATTCTGACAGCAGATAGGCAGGCTCGCTAATTAATAAATTGCTTTTTTGCTCGTACATGCTCGCTACATCTGTCAAAACGTGATCAATAAAAAATATTTTCTCGCCTCGGTCAATTTATCTCCTCTTCAGATACGCTTTGCCCGCCATTAACATCGTTTCTTTCAATTCTCTTCGTTTCGTTATACTAATTAAACGGTACCGTCTCTCGCTTAATTGTCAGTCGCTACAGTAGGTTTTATCATTCCAAATACACGAGAACGTTAGTTTCAATCTAGTCAAATGCTGAAGGATAAATGTGGTGCGCGTGAAAAGCAACAGTTGAAGGATTATTACGGGAATTATTTAAGGGAACATATAATCGCCGATTTTTATGAAACTTTGGTACACAGCAGGTTTCAAAAAAATATTCAACGCGTATTTTTGTGCATTTTCATCGGCAATCGTCCATGGTGAAGGAGTGAAAATCGCCCTGAAAGTAGGAGTTGGAAAATGTAATTCAGCGTAATATTTGGAAAATTATCAGAGACAGAGGAATAGTGTAAATTGACGAATTTTCTATTCTTCAGGAACAAATTTGAAAAATAGAAGATTATAAATAATTCTGTATTTTGCAAACTTTGTCCTTGAAAAATACAAGATCCGTCAATTTACACCATTCCTCCAGCTCTAATGATTTTCCAGATATCAGACCAAATATGTTTACTGCTCTATCCTCTATTTTTGGGGCGCTTTTCACCCCTTCGGTGCTGATGATTGCTAATAAAAACAGATTCTCGTCGAATATTTTTCTCACGCCATATAGGTTGATCAACGTTCATCAATCTTTAGATAATTCGCTATAACGAGTAATTATAAAAAGTATAAAATATCTCTTAAACTTTACCATTGTAGAGTATTTTCTATTTCTTACAATAGATTCAATGACACGACACAGATCTAAAATAAATAACTAAATTTAGTACAAAAATCCTTTATTCGTTGTACTATGACTTAACACGTTCGCTACCACGGTTCTGTTCAAGCATCGCCCACTATCCGAATTATTGTCACTCACATTCTTAATATCTATATTTTTCCCAGTTCTACATAAAACAATATATGCCTGCACTTGTACACACTTAATATTTATTAAATACTCAAACCGTGCATTTTTTACGATATATTGCGTATAGATGATACCGTTCTATCATGGGAATTGGTGCGAACGTGTTAACCCTTTGCACTCGAAGGTCCTTTCTTCTACAGGAAAGTATCAAATCAGAGCTTGTTTGCTCGATAAGATTAATGAAATTTTTTGAAACTAACAGAAATAAACCAAACGTATATCGACAAATACAACTACAATATTTTACTTCGATATATAATATATTTTTATGTTACACAAGACCTTGTAACACTTCGTTAGAAGTTGCTCCTTCAAAATTATTTCGCTGCTGAGACGTCTAACATATGGCGAAGAATTTACGAAGGTCCGTAGACCTGCTGTCTTAGAAAATATCAGGAGTGCCTCCGTTAATTATTCACCAAATGGTGAATGTAATAGTAATGATTGCTCCTGAGCCGCCTCTCGAGTGCAAAGGGTTGATATGCATTACCACCATATAAAAAGGTAATATTTAAATATTGTTTCACCGGTATACACGCGATACGTAGTACGATTGCATCGTTGTTCCGTTAATCGATGCAAATGTTGCAAACTCGCGAGGAACGTGTCTCGTTCTCACACAGATGCTCCGGTGGTGGTTGAAAGGGTGCTTGAATAAACAGACTCGCGGCACATTGGGATCGTCATCTGCTGTGTACTCTGGTCACGAAATGCTCGGAACGAGTAACCTTCGAAAATTTTCGGAAAACAATGGAACGACAGGCAAAAGCTCGACAGAGTTGTTTGAGCGAAAGGAGCAACAGATAAAAACCGACGGAATGCTGCGAGAGTTTTCGACGGTGACCTGTCCTCGGAAATAAGTTGCTCGTACGGCAGCCTACGAGATGCTTTTGAAGTCTCTCCAGACCCCTGAAGAGGCAGTAACGGCTGCATTTGTCATGATTAGCCCTTTTAGTCACGGTGACCCACCATTATGCATGTCCTAAGACGCGGCTGTAATGGTTCCTACGCTCACGGCTAACACACTGATCGTCGTTATTAACGTGACCGGCGAACATTTTCACGTTTCACGATTCTCTGTGTTCACGCTACGTTTCAACGTGCAGAAACGTATACATCGTACGCGAACCCGAGTTCTAATACTCGCTGGTACGTGCTTACGCGAAAATTTATACGAGTTCCATAGATTTTACGGACGATCGAATGAACACGTTCGTCTCGTACTTTATCGCGCCGTAGATCAGCGTATCTGTAGCTGATTTACTCTCGGTATAATCTCGATATATTAGCGTTTCGTTGTGTGTACCTTATTTCGATTTACTAATTGAACGAAATCAACGAATGTCGCTGACCGCTACTGTTACAGAATGTTTATTTTAACAACAGTTGGTAGTATCGATATGTGGTAGAACATGTCCAGTCCCTTGACGTTCATGTTCCTCTCAACTCGATGCGCCGAAAATGATCAATTTTGCTTTCTTTTTTAATCATATGCCATAAGTTTTCTACTGTTCGTAATGCAAATTAGGTTTTTGTGCCACGTATTAGAAAATTAATTAACAGGAATTTTATTGATAAAACGTAAATACGGCAAAAAAATAAATACCTACACTGTCCTATGTAAGTATTAGGACACCCGTTATATTCGTGCACAAGGTATTGCGTCGTCGGTTTGCTAGAAGAGTGACAACTAACAAAAGTCAGTTTCTCAGGAAATCGGTTTAAAATTTTTTATAATAGGAACTTATTAATTACTCGATCATTTAACTGTGCAAAAAAGTTTTCTTTACAAATTCACTAATAGTCTTTGGGGTTTTGGGTTATGTGTATTGCTTCCTATTTAAAAAATGATTAAAACAGCCCTATTTTTAACCCTGCTAAATAGTATAATTTTAATTTTAGTAACTCTTCTTCAGATAAAAATAGCACATTTTTAGAGTTATTTTTTGCAGATATCTCAAAATTTGTACATACACGTTTATTGTTAACTATTTATTTATATTCGACATTTTTCCTTCAAAGTTTCCCACGTAAGTTACATTTGAAAGTAATGTTTGCAAACTTTTTTAAATCTGCGTACTTAACTGTGATCCTACTGTACAAAATATACAAAAGTCTTGAAACAGCAACGTCGAAATTTCAGCACAAGCTCCTCTTGAGAACAAAGGCATCGAGATGAAATCGTTCGAAAAATTCTGTAGCTTGTAAAAAAAGATTCGACAAGCTGCAAGTGTTGTTTTAGGTTCGAATACAAAGCATTGTATTAAGTGGAGCCAACGTAATTGAGTCAAACATAAGGTTTCGTTATGGGTTCAAAAACAAACCCTTACCTATCTGTGAAAGTATAATTTATGAATAATCCTTGTGTAACGTTAGCTTTCCTAAGAAAACAGAAACGACGTGTCTGTCTTTTTGTACCTGTGGTTCAACGTGTACGTATGCTGGATCAATTTTGAACACTTCGCAACTTAATTAACCTTTCACTTACGACATTTTCCAAATGTTAGGTGTTGAAATAAATTCGTTTTTACTGGATTCGTAGCCAAAAAAAAAATGATAAATCATCATCGGCAATATTGGAAATTATTTCGATGATTGATCTGTTTCTATTCTTCTTAAATAAAACTTCAACTGTAACCAAAAATCAGGAAGAATTCATTTCTACACATAATACAGGGTGTTTGGTAACTGGTGGTACAAGCGAAAAGGGGGTGATTCTACATGAAAGAATAAGTCGAAAATATAGAATAAACATTTTTCGTTTGAGGCTTTGTTTTCGAGAAAATCGACTTGAAATTTTCGTCGAGTACGCATGCACCCTACTATGCCGTGGATGAATGGATCTCGACGTTCGGTGTACGGTGGCCAGCATTTTCAACAATTTTTGCATTAATAAAGTAAATCTTGATAATTACATGCTTTATTATTACTTATAAACCTACGACATATGGTCTATATCGAGATCCGTTCATCCACGACATAGTAAGGTGCATGCGTACTCGAAGAAAATTCAAAGTCGATTTTCTCGAAAACAAAGCCTCAAACGAAAAATGTTTATTCTATATTTTCGACTTATTCTTTCATGTAGAATCACCCCCTTTTCGCTTGTACCACCAGTTACCAAACACCCTGTATATCTCTAAATTTTTAAAATGGAAAATAGAAACATTTAACACACTTTTGCAGTGAAATTTTCGAAAACGAATAATTTCATTTTGAAAATCAAACTTATAGACTTTTATGCTTTCTGTTAATTCATGTTGATATAAATGAAACTTGAACGGAGTTATTACGAATAGCACCAGTGGTGTGCAAAGGGTTAATGTAGAATGCAAAAATAAGAACAGTAAAGAAAACTGTATCTACTAAAATTTAACAACTATAAACACATCATCTGATACTTTCAAATACCTAAATGATTGTTTATTTGAATATTTAACGCACTAGATTTACCATCGTTGCTCTGTCTTTTCTATTTTTAATTCCATTTTACGCGTTACCGATGAAGCTCGATGTTTTCGACAAAACCCACCCTTATTGATTTGTTTTTGTATTCCTTATTCATAAAAACAACCGAGAAACACGACACCTCGGTGTTCCTACCCCAACGAAAGCTGCCTGCTTTGTGACGGCTTGTTCACTCGCAGATTCTCAAAAGGCCAAGTCGCCTATTGTAACATTTTTAGCCGTGGAAACATCGATCGTAGGAGAAGAAGAAGAAGAAAAAAAAAGGGAAAAGAAACGTTGGCCCTTCATTATGAAATTACGCAACTGTAAATTGAGCAAATACAACAGTTGCGCCCCAGCTCCTATAGTTCAGGTATGGATTTTGCCCTCTTCTTCCTTTACTACCCTCTTGTAATCTAGGTATCGTGTTACGCAAAACCGAAGTAACTCCTATCTGACGAGACATCTATCAGAAGAAAAAGATTCGAACTGCGCTTGAATCTGTTGTACTAAAGAACACCGCTTTCGTGACGTAGAACCGGTCAATATGAATAAAAGATTCATTTCGAGATTATTTACTTGTCCGTAAAGTATCTGTGTCTTGGAAAATTTCGCAGTTATTCAACAACTGGCCAAGTATCAGGTTGGCGCGTATGAAACGTCGGTATCTTTCAAATAGAAACTTTAGATATACATTGTGTTTCATCGGAAAATAATGTATTTCGTCGAAATAATTTGCAAAGATTAACGTTAGTCTCGTTAGGCTCGAAATTTATAAATGTCGTTTGTCTTTGAATGAAAAGATTCTTTGAAAGCTGCTTATACAAATGTGATTTTAAAGACAGGATAATTGTTTACAGTGGAAGTTGCAGCAGGAAATGAAGTTATTTCCGTGACATTGCTCCCTTATTCCTGACAACGGAGTAGGTATTTAAAAGGCTTCTTTTGCAGGGAAACGAAAATCTACTTAATTATTAGAAAAATTGATTTACCGTTAATTAAAAGAAAATGAAAAAGAAGTGCTCGGAGTTTTGTTTAAAAAATGATTCTAATATTACAGGAAACCATTTTTTCTAATATTGAAGTATTAAAATTTTCTAAATGGCCAATTTTCAATTGAAACGTTAGGATAGAAAATCGTTAATACCTGTGTTTACAGGGTAAAAGATTTTATATAAAATTCAGTGCACAAAGTAAGACATAAATTGGAACACAGGCTATCATTTAAAATACGTCGTTACTAATTATTCTATCTTCATTACCATTTTAATGTAACTTTACCTGTCAATTACAAAATCGTTGAACTTCGCAATATCATTTGGCGATATTAATTCTGCAATTCTATTAGACACGCACTCCGATAAACATTCGAATTCCAACTAAGTCCAAAATTGTACCTAATGAACGTGTCACGTTGTACCGGATGAAACATTGAATGTAAAAATGAACAGCTCGTAAATCGTAAAGGTTTCTCAAATGCTCACTGACTCGTGTAAAATGAAATCTTCTTTTATTCGTTAATGGAATGGTGCATCGAAATGGGTATACTCAAAAACGTGCTTTTGTAACTAAGGAGAACCTAAGTGGTCCATTCACACTTCGAATTCGTATCACGTCACTCCATTGAAGTCAGATTATCCTGAGCCAGGATTACGTAGGTTCTGCACTTGAAGGTAAAAGACATTGTTGAAATACCGCCGCATTCCGAAAATCTATGTATCACGGACACTCGCAAATCACTGTACAATGCTCCATTTAAAACTGATAATGCATGCAGTACAGATAATCTCCTGTTTCTTTCCGTATCTTCCACACTTACATTTTAGTAGTTCTGTGTGTTGTATCAGGTCTGTGCAACATTTGCCATCGTATTTTTCTGGGGAACGTGTATTTATTTGTTTATTGCATTTATAAGTAGTCGTCGTTAAAATAATAATAATACAATGTTAATATTTTATATCTATTGTCGCAAATACCGACTGTGAAAATTTATAAACGATAAGAAACTACTTGGTGGCTTTTAGTGCCACTGATTTACAGGCGACGGAAATTTTCGCATAGATCTAATAATTTTGTCTTTGCATCTGATCATTTTAGACAGAAGAGAAGTTTCTGTTTGGACGTTCCATAAATTTCTGCCGAAAGCGAACGATATTTGAACGAAGATCAAAGTGAAAGAAGAAAAAGAGTTGTGGAATGAAAAGGCGCTTACGTTTCTTTTCCATGAAAATTTAAAAATTTCTTGGAAATATTGGCTTAAATTACTAAATTCCGGATGACCTGATATAATAAATTCATCGTTAAAATTAATTAATGTTATTAAAATGGGACGACCTAATGTATCGAATCTAACGACACGTTGAAACTGCAAGTGTCGACTAAGTTCCTCTCCTCGGAGAGATCTATCTCGACAGATCGAATATCGAACGAATACAGATGCATAATAAGAAGAAACTATGGGAGTAGAATTTCGACGAGGTTGCTTTAAAAAAAGAAACGGTTGCTTGAACAGACGATGGCAATGAAACTGTTGCTAAAACTGATCGGAGATCAACGAAGTTTCGTATGACAGCATTTTGACGCTATTGTCCTCGTAACTAGGAATGACGTGCGAACGCGTCCCCCAGGGTTTTTCATAGGATTCTGAACGACTAATTTACGAAGCAGTAGTGTAGGATAGCCTTATTGTTGAGTACAATTGCCATCTGTATTGTACCGCTACTGTGACGTGACAATTCAGTTGTATCTCTTTGTTTGCTTTGCTTGTGGCTTGTTCAGAGATCCAGCTTCTTCAAACCTGGGTGTAACGTATCTACGAAAATGTATCGAATTGTGTTTTTTCAACTCCTGCTACTTCCGTGTGAACTCTTGATCTATAGAAGCATTAGAATCTCATGTTCACCGGACGCTTCTCGAATTGTTACAAATTTAAGTAAAGAAAAAAGAAAACAATTTAGTTGAGCTATAAGTAAAGAAAGAAGAAAATAACTTTACAAAGTTCCGAATTCGAGTTTCAAAACCTTACAAAACTTCAAATTCGAGTTTCCAAACTTTACGAGTTTCGAGAATTGAAAAATTGGGCCTGATTTCAAACCTAGATGACTGTCTTTCATAAATTTGTACAATAATTTAACGCTGAAACGAAGTAGACGTAAATTAATTGACTCGATAATATCATCCGTCAATACCGGAACCAAAAGAGAGAAAAGAAATGGAGCAATAAAAGTTGCTCCGTTCCGAATAGAAATCTGGGCCGTTGCTGGGCATTTTAGCGATCCATGGATGCCTCATTAATCACACGGTGTGTATATACCCTGTTCTCGGCCGCGTCAAAGATGAAAGAGGACAGAAATAAAAGGTAGAAGCAGATCGTAGGCACGCTTGCGGCGTCTAAAAGGCGAGTTTCCTTGTAACGGACAATAATAGAGCTGTAACCGTGAGTGGGCCCCGGCTAATGGTATAGTAGAAGCCGAGTATATTGCCTGCTCAAGGACGTATTTCATATGTGCAATGACTTTTCAAATGAAGCCTCTGCTATAGAATATTCATTCAAATTAATTGTATAATAATACACATCCGATGTTAATGCTATCGTTTCTACAAAATTACTACATGTTTACTTCGTTAGGATGTCTTCAACATAGGAAGAAATCTTCCATTATATTCTCGTTTCTCTAATTTTCGTGATGTCATGCCTACTACTGCTTGAAACATCCAACGAATCTTTCTTTTCATACCATAATGTTGTAACCAGCTTATTTTGTCTTTGCATTTGGTACTGTAACGCAGTCTTCATCTTTCTCTCTTCCTTCTGTTGTAATAGAACACTGTAACTGTGTTGGAAGTATAACAGAGTTTAACTATAATGATGTTAAAAGTATTAAAGTCTGCAATATTATTTCAGTTGTGATTAAACAATTGTATTTTAATATGTACGAAATTAAGTTAGGTTTAGTTCGTAGAAAATTAAAATGAAGAGTGAGATAAAATGCATAAAAGAAGTGCATAAAAAATAAACCATGCACAAGATATGAGCCGCTCAGAAGCCAAAATTTTGAAATTCGTCCAATTTTAGTATCAAAGCACATGCTTGGTGCTTAACTCTTCATAAATAAAACAAAATTTAATAAACCTAATATGATGGAGTTAGTCACTTTGGCTTCTGAGTGGCTCGCATAGTTAGATTCACATGATTGATTCGAAGCCAAAGAAATGACAAATAGTCATCAACAGTAATGGAAATTATTCTCATCGTCTGTAAATAAAACCTTGATTGTACCCAAAAGTCAGGAAGAATTACCTAATTTCTACACGTTGATTCGAAATACCAAGGTTAATCTAAACTAAAAATACTAACATAATCAAACGAATCTCCTGAAATTTGTAAAAAATACTCCTAGCACCACATTAGACGTTGGAATCACAATATTTACCTACCGTTAATTACAACAAACGATAAGTACCTAAATAAAAAAATATCACATAGAACTTTGCTTTGCCTACATACTTACCTACAAAAAAAAAAAAAAAAAGAAAACGTGCATATATTACGAACGAAATTTGCATCTAAATGCAAAAGTGAAATGTTCACCATTGAACGTTTCACTGTTGAACGCGTATAATGTATTGTAGCGGTGGATAGTGGCTGGCGCATTGGCGGCTACGTCCGGAAAAGCAGGGGTCAGCTTTAGTCTCGTTCGATTAGCATGAAGGAGCAAACAGAAAGCAGCAAATGATTTTTGTTCCGCACACGCGGTACACGGTGGGGCACAATATGAGCGATTGAGCGTAAGGGATGAGAGGTAGATCAGTGTCTGCCCTTCGTGGTGGCAGGAAAGCTTCGCTGCTCGGTTTCTGTGTGGTAAACACGTTGTGTTAGCAAAAGTAATGATGGCCCATCGTGCCATTGATTTGTGGCTCCATTAGGTCGGGGCTTGTCGGTTTCACACCTGGCAGCTCTCCTCCTTTGCCGAGCGCATCCAGCTATCGTTCGATAAATCCGAATTATTTCTCCTTCAAAACTTTCTCTGCTTCGATCCGCTCACGTCGAACCTCTACCCTCCCATTTTCTCATCCGTTGCGTAGAGAATCGTGTGTTGTAAATTCATTTTGCCACACGTATTCCATCTGATGTTCGAACGCACTCGCGTTCGTTGAAGGTTCCTTGCAAGTTTCTCTTTATAATTGATCTTTCGTTAGTTTTAGCTGTGTATACTTGGTAGTTAACTATTCATCCTTACTTCTGTCTTGGCGGTAAGCTATCCACGGATAATAAATTAATCAATTAAAAAAAAATCTCATCGTGTGTTTAAATATGTGTAGCTCAAGTCATTATCAGTGCAGATAGTTTTTTAGGCGCCTGAACGCTTCACCGAGGTGTTCTATGCGTGTAGAGACTTGTGAGAATTTAAAAATTCATTTCAGAATTGCGCAAATATTTGCTAGCGAAGGATTAGCGAAGAGTCAGATCAACATGGGACGCACGCTTTTGGGCAGTTACACCCTACTTGACTGTGCTACTAATGCAAATTCTCCATGATTTTACAAGTTTGCATGAAACGAAATGACTAAATGTGGCACTTTGCTGTGTAAACGCTGTGATATTAGAAATAGAAAAATATAGCCTTCTATTTAAGAAAGTTAACTTAATTTCGATATCTCCCCCACTTACAGAAAAATTATTTGAACCATCTAACGTCCCCTTATGTACCGAATAACTTTTGTAAGAATATTATTTTCATACCTTCAATCCTTCAACCTTCAATTTTTCTGGATAAATAAGTCGTAGAGTCTGATGGACCCCTACTGTAATATTGTGTCCAAAGAATCTTTAATGCTTTCCATTTAGGTACCTACAGGATTATCATTCTGTTGATACAGTAAAAGAATTCATAGAAGGAATTCGGGATTTTTCAAAGTTGGATCGAATTTCCTGCATCATTTGCGAAAAGTGGTTGCAAACATCTTGACGAATAAAAAATAGGTACCACAAAATTTTTGGTTTCGCTTGCACCTTTTCCAACGTTTCATTCAGGTTGAAATGGCATCGCAATGAGATTAAGATGCCTAACGTATAAGTTCTTCATACGTATTGCAAATCTATAGGCATCTTTCAGATGCCAGATTGTGTATGAGACGAATTGCTGTTTCTATGAGTTAACATTTAGTTTTTGTTAATTTAGTGGTGTTATATGATTTAGATAAGAAATAAGGTTTGTTAATGAGAAACCTTAGGCATCTTTCCCCCAACTACCTCGTACTGTTCAAAATATTCTTAAAAATCTAGGCAGGTGAATCCATTGGGTAAGGGTTAAAGAAGATTTTAAACTTTCTCTAAACTTTGCTAAAGGCAAACAGTCATTTCATCGTCTACTTACGACACGACACAATGTTTCTGGAAAATGAAGAAGAGGAGGAGGCACCAGATGCAACTAATTTCAAAAATTCACCGTGACTGCCTCGAAAGGAACCTTCTGTGGATTTTTCTTCTGACATATTTCTCTCGCGTCCTTTCCGTACAACGGCCGATCCTACCATCCGGAGTAAGTCTTAGACGAATTTTCAACGAGTATTCAAGAAAATTCGTCACTCACCGCAGGAGTCACCATCGCCGATAATCTATTTATTGCGTGCATAATCGGCCCTCTTACAGCGTCCACTCCATTCTTACGGGACGGTTCGACTTGCCTTCTGCGTCTAACAATGAAAATCTTGTAAAAAAACTACAAGTTCGACGGTGAATTTTGCATCGTTGGATTTGCTGTAAATTCGATCTTACGACGGATATCGTTTGTGACAATTTTAAACATTCGTGTTTTAAATTGTTAACCTTTATTCGCAAGAGTTCTCTTTGAATTTTGCATACAATGAACGTAAAAGAGAGGAAAATGAGATATTTCTGAAATTAAGTTTCCAACAATTCCTTAATTCTAAAATAGCGCAGTGTTTGAAACTTTATTGTTGTAATCCATTTTTATTTTCATACCTTCAATCCTTCAACCTTCAATTTTTCTGGATAAATAAGTCGTAGAGTCTGATGGACCCTTACTGTAATATTGTGTCCAAAGAATCTTTAATGCTTTCCATTTAGGTACCTACAGGATTATCATTCTGTTGATACAGTAAAAGAATTCATAGAAGGAATTCGGGATTTTTCAAAGTTGGATCGAATTTCCTGCATCATTTGCGAAAAATGGTTGCAAACATCTTAACGAATAAAAAATAGGTACCACAAAATT
The DNA here is from genome assembly GCF_001263275.1 of Habropoda laboriosa. Classification (NCBI taxonomy): domain Eukaryota; kingdom Metazoa; phylum Arthropoda; class Insecta; order Hymenoptera; family Apidae; genus Habropoda; species Habropoda laboriosa. The sequence goes on from NW_017101298.1 coordinate 115,766, forward strand.
TTTGGTTTCGCTTGCACCTTTTCCAACGTTTCATTCAGGTTGAAATGGCATCGCAATGAGATTAAGATGCCTAACGTATAAGTTCTTCATACGTATTGCAAATCTATAGGCATCTTCCAGATGCCAGATTGTGTATGAGACGAATTGCTGTTTCTATGAGTTAACATTTAGTTTTTGTTAATTTAGTGGTGTTATATGATTTAGATAAGAAATAAGGTTTGTTAATGAGAAACCTTAGGCATCTTTCCCCCAACTACCTCGTACTGTTCAAAATATTCTTAAAAATCTAGGCAGGTGAATCCATTGGGTAAGGGTTAAAGAAGATTTTAAACTTTCTCTAAACTTTGCTAAAGGCAAACAGTCATTTCATCGTCTACTTACGACACGACACAATGTTTCTGGAAAATGAAGAAGAGGAGGAGGCACCAGATGCAACTAATTTCAAAAATTCACCGTGACTGCCTCGAAAGGAACCTTCTGTGGATTTTTCTTCTGACATATTTCTCTCGCGTCCTTTCCGTACAACGGCCGATCCTACCATCCGGAGTAAGTCTTAGACGAATTTTCAACGAGTATTCAAGAAAATTCGTCACTCACCGCAGGAGTCACCATCGCCGATAATCTATTTATTGCGTGCATAATCGGCCCTCTTACAGCGTCCACTCCATTCTTACGGGACGGTTCGACTTGCCTTCTGCGTCTAACAATGAAAATCTTGTAAAAAAACTACAAGTTCGACGGTGAATTTTGCATCGTTGGATTTGCTGTAAATTCGATCTTACGACGGATATCGTTTGTGACAATTTTAAACATTCGTGTTTTAAATTGTTAACCTTTATTCGCAAGAGTTCTCTTTGAATTTTGCATACAATGAACGTAAAAGAGAGGAAAATGAGATATTTCTGAAATTAAGTTTCCAACAATTCCTTAATTCTAAAATAGCGCAGTGTTTGAAACTTTATTGTTGTAATCCATTTTAATTAGTTTGGCGGTTTGTAAACTTCATTTGAATGTAATATTTGAATTTTTATAATACTAATTTAGGAAAATGTTTAAACGAAAGAAAAATTATTATTAGACAAAAAAAATTAGACATCAGAGAAAATAAACATTTAAAGGGAACAGGTTTCTTTTATTTCTAACTTAGGAATTATTTATTTATCCTGACAATAAGTGAAAAATTATAGATACCACTATTGCAACGATAGACAAAGAAATTCTATTCTTAAGGCCTGTGCTCTTCAAATTTCACATTGCAATCAGGAGGTCGCGAAATCAGCATGAGAGATTACAAAAAGAATGAAAATGTATTAATAATTAAAACACAAAACCTTTGTCTCAAAATGTAATTACAAGTTGTAAATATAATGAACTGCGTTTAATTATGTAGTTGGAGCAAAGATTAAAAGAATCTAACAATTGCAAATGTAAATTAAAGGAATTTCGACGAATAATAAGAATAGGACTGAAAATACCAAAAATACTGCGAAAATATTCTTGAAAATAAGAAAAATTTTTAACGGTAAACATAGAATTCTTAATTAAGCGTGTTTTATGCGCTAAAAAACGTATACAAAAAGAAAACAGTAAAACACAGTATAAACGAGAAAGTTAGTCAAAGGCAAAACAATTAGGAAATCTCTTGAATGAAAGTGTCCTCGTCATGTTACTCAAAGGACTCTAACGACTGGATCTTACGCCATTAGCCTAAAGAATCCAATTCGAATTTCTGATATTACAAAAAAAAAAAGAAGGAGGGAAACAACGAGTAATCGAAATGAAACAAATCTCACGGTACAATTTTGTACGATATCTAACTTAAATAGATAATCTAAGTAGCGTAGGATAACGATCTGACAAAACACGAGGCACGAACTAACGAGGCTTAATAAGTTTCCCCGGCGATAACTGAGGAAAGAGAGTGAAACGGCAAAACGCAAATAAAGATATCAAGGGTGTCGCTGAACGCGAAGGGTGGCTCGATGTCCTTTTTTCAGTTCCCGTGTCTCCGCTACCTCCCCATAATCCCGAGATGGCTTCTACCTGCGCGTATAGCTGGCGGCGGCAGCTGTTCTCTAATTGAATTATCTAGTTTCCAATTCGACGCGGAGATTTCGAGCGAAAGGGCCGACGAAAAATCATGATGACTAAATATTGAAAAACATGCCAGAGTATTGTCGGCGTGGGCCCCTGACTTCTTTCTTCTTGGGGGCGGGGCTGTCGATTTGTGAGACCTTTTGTTTGTGGTGGTGGGTCTTTATGCTTAGATCCAGATGCTCCTGAAGCAAAATTGGCGACGAGGATGGCGGCGACGGTGGTGTGTGGACCCAGAATCCGCGGGCAGCGATGGTGGTAACGTTGCTATTCGGTGCTTTTCCAGGTATGAAAGAGCAGCGTGGAGAACGGGATGAAAAATAGCTGCCCTTTCCAATTGGATTTATTATTTACCCTAGCCTGGCAGAATTTAGATGCAGCCTTTTCCTGCACCGAACGAAAGTTTCCAATAAACTTTTCGAAATGTAAATACAGTTACCTGTTCGAATTAATATTTGGACACCCTTTAGAACAGTAGGTGTAACATTTTTAAAAATGGACCAAACGACTGGAGTTTTTTTTTTTTTTTTGAGAAATTAGAGGGATTAGTTTACTAGATTACGTGTACAAAGTTTGGAAAAAATTGCAATTGGTGAGAATCATGAGTTAGGTAATATTCAGACACCCTTTAGAACATTATAAACTTTTTTAAATTGGACCAAATGACTGAAGTCTTTTTAGAGAAATTAGAAGGATTAGTTTACTAAATTGTAGATGGCGGGTGCAAAAAAATTTGGAAAAAATTGCATTTGGTAGGAATTGCGAAGAAAATTGTAAAGGTCAATTTTAGGCCTTCTTTTTTCTGAGTTTCTAATGAAAATTTGAAACATATTCTGTAGATTGATGTCAGTTATAGTAGGCTTTATTTAGCGTTGTATGATTTCAATAGAGAAAGCAGTAAATAAATAATATTTGTTATTTTATTTAGAAATACAGCACTTACTGTCGGTAGAAAGAAAATTTTTCTACGTGAATTCAGTCAAAGCAGCTTTTCAAATAAACAATCAGACAATCTATCGCCGTTGAAAAATGAATTTTAACCTTGACATTAATAAAATTATACAAGAAAATCCAATTGGAGGTCCGAATTTGGTCACCTTCCTCTAATACCCAAGTATTTCAACAATATAAAAAGAAAATATAGAAATTGTACGTCAAAATAATCGTACCAGAATGTTTCTTTTTCAAAAAATTTCAGTCTCTCGTTCCGAACTATTTGACAAACTTTATATACAATATTGAATTAAAAGTGACAGAAATTGTACGTACCAGTGTCAGGGCCTTTATTTCAGTTAATTGCACGTACAATTGTAACGGTTTGTGGAAATTTGCCACGGTGTTCGTTGCTGTGCAACGTATAGAAGCGTGTCGACGGTCAGCATTACCGGGAACGAAGATCGTGAGCAGAAATTCACGTCATGATAGGACATTAGTGTTTTACGACACTGGATTATCCCTGTCGTCACGGGCGTCACTCAAAATCTGTTTCTATCTGTAGCAGCTTCGAACGTGCGATGTTCCTCTCAGGGGGAGAGAGAGAGAGGCGTACGACTTTAGGGGAAAAAATGCGACTTTGTCGTTTACGAGATGACTATTGATCCAGCCTGTTCTATTGTTCGCGTACATCTGAAAGGGATCGGCAGGAAACTGCATTGTTTCCACGCCGGCAGTCTTCCTTTTTCACCGCGTCTTCCAAGATTCCGGGACGTTTAACCGTGACGCAATGAACATCAGTAATTTACAATGCACTCTTCGACCACCCGCCGCTTTTCTTTCAATTTTTCCGACCAACGCGCACTTCTGATACCTAAAAGTTGTGCAGCTTGATTTCTTTTCTCGCTCTGTCGGTATTGCTACATTTGTTATTGCTGCAAAATAGTTTCGGTCCAAAAAGCATTATTGCACTTCGAGACGTATTGTATTAGATGATTGCAAAAGTTCGTGGCCGATTTGAAAGTAAAACACGAGAGGTGTGCGCAAAGGTACGTTTCATTTGAAAATAAAACGAAATGAAGTGAATAATTATTTGAAAATAAAACACAAGCGGTGTATCTTTCGATAGAAAGTCAGGCACGAACTTTTGCAGCCACCCAGTATATTATAATATGAAAAGGTTTCAGTCCAAATGGGATACATTGAATAACAGGGGAATATGAATTTGTGACTCGAGTGCGGGTCAAATTAGACCCAATTCCCGTACAATGCTTAATCCTAGTTAATGGATAATTAATTACACCGCGTTTCTACTTGAATCGTTACAGCCCTGTAGACAATACAATTTCGCCGGATATTGGTCGAATATTTGATTATTTACGATCAGCCTTTAGGGCCGTTTCCACGAATAATGGACCGAAAGGAGTGAAAACGTAGGAGAAATTTCGGCAGATTTGTCACGCTGTGTCTCGGGAAACCCGGAAACGCTCCTACGTTTACGTTGTTAAGGGTTGAAGTTCATAGAAAATCGCGGGCATGCCGTTGAATAGATTCCATTTTGATCGGGCAGAGGTATCGGTAGGTTGGCCGACAGGGAAAAAGGGGAGGTTCACGCCGGTGCAAAGATTTTGCGCATTAACACTGTGGAAGAAAAAACGAGGGTGTTGCCCGATATCGTGCGTTTTTACAGGATCAGAGGACGGCGGTTCATTTATTATTTGCCGCCACGCACCGACAGTCCTAACAATACCGTCCATTGACAATTTCTGCTTCACACACGACGCCGCGCACCGCGACGCTCCGCCCACGATCGAACTACAGAGGGAGCCGACGAGTCCTCGCCGTAGCTGGAACTTCTGTCGCTCTCCTTTGCCCCGGCACCGATCTTTCAAGGAAAAGATTTCTATTCAGATCTCTCCTACTTCGAGACCTACCGGCTTCCCCTCTACTTACTCTTCCCCACCGATAAATATTTCCTTTCGAAATTTCCTTCTGTTGGGAAACAGAACGCTTCTGTTCCCTTCTGTAACGTAAAACAGATACACAACTACCACGGTGGCCGTTGAATGTTTGAACATTGTCGGTTAAATTCGAACTGCTTGGTGTCGTGATAAGTTGGGATAATCAAGGGTTAGGGGCGCATTTATAATTTTTAGAGGCCCCAGGCGTAACAGCTTTACGAGACCTCAAATGTGTTTGTTGAAAATAAAAGTCGACATTTCTGTAATCTTTCCTCCTTTTAATGGTAATACTGTTCTTCTTCTCTCTTCAACTCCTATTTTCCTCTGATTCTTCTAATTTCGTTCTCTGTTCTGCCTGTTTCATTTCTTTCTCTTCTATTTCTTCCCGCAGGTTTGTCGTTTCTCTTGTTAGTCAACTCCTCGTTTCACTGGACGTCATATTTAATATATCTTTTGTACGAGCTGGATTAATAATCCTGCTACCGCTGGCTCCGTTTCCTCATTTTTATTAACGGAGCTTGTCTTGTTATCAGTTGTGTTTAATGCTATTTGTTTTCCATTTTTTATTACTGCTTTACTATTGGTCGTATGCTTCAGTGGCCTTCCTCTCGCATTTTCCCGCCAGGATGATTCGCTAATTGTTTTTTTTAAACCAGAATGAAAGCAGAAGAAAAATGAAGGAAAAGAAAACACCATGTCGGAGATAATTTAGATTATCGAGCATCCAAATTATTTCCGCCGCCATCTTCCATCCGACATTTCCATAATAGCTCGTTTCAATCAAATAAAAGTAATACAACATTGATATACATATTTACATTGATATACATCTTTACATTGTGAATTTAACGTTTAAAAATAGGTATGTTAGTCTGCAACTATAACTAGGCTATTTTTTAATTATTGTAAGGTTATAAAATGTGGCGCCTTATGGGAACTACGGCCCTGATATATGACTGAATATCTCACGTTTATTAGTAACGCACGCAGGTAAAAAATTTAAAAAAAATTCCCAAGTAAGATACTCTTTACCGTCGTTCATTTTCTACGTCTCGCATCGTGTACCTACGATTTTCAGAAGAGAAATCTGGTTTGCGAAACGAAGGCACGGGATGTAAAACGAGAGGGTACGTCCACTGGAGAGCAGAATCGAAGAAGAAGAAAATGGTGTCCTCGTGTCAGCATGTTGCCGTAACCTCGGAAATAAGCACTTGTCGTAAATCAAGGGTACGGTCCGTTACTTTCACGGCATTCTTTTACTCAATCTGGAGTTTCCTTCATGCATTGTGATCGTTTACGATTTGTTTGATGATAGACGCATTGTAGGCTCTAGTTAATGCGTTTATTAGTTTACGACCGCCGGGTACCGGTGCCTTGTTTGTACCGCGCGCTAACGTAACAAAGTACCACGCGACACTCTCGTTGCATGAAATATAGCCGAGATATTTGGACGTTAAAGGATACCTAACTACCTTGACAGTGAAAATTACTTGGTTGTAAATTTAAGGTTCGTTTCCTTTGGATTTTCTCTGTACAATTGCTTATTTTAGTCATTTAGTAACAAGTGCTGTATACAGAGTGTGTCAATTTTTTCCCGATCAAACTCTGTCAGTATGTTTCATGGATGTAAGTAAGAGACTTGTATAAACGTAAGTCTTTTGAGCGTTAGAGATTTTTTCAAAATTTTTCTCTGTAATTACTTGTGCAATTAATTAATATTAATCGAAAACGTCGTAGCAGATGGTAGCATAGACGGATAAGTTGGTAAATTGGCCCACAGTCAATAGGCACAACTCCTACTAAGGCAAAAAATAATATAAAAAGATATAAACATAAGTCTTTCGAAGCTTTATTAAACAGTTGTAACAAAAATACGTAATACAATGCTCCTTTCAAATTGTATTAGATGATTGCAAAAGTTCGTGCCCGATTTTCAGAGGTGGCGAGAACCTTGTCGGTGCAGATCTTTCTATCGAAAGATACACCGCTTGTGTTTTATTTTCAAATAATTATTCATTTCGTTCCGTTTTATTTTCATTCAAAATGTACCTTTGCGCACACCTCTTGTGTTCCATTTTCAAATCGGGCACGAACTTTTGCAGTCATCCAATATATCAAAGTTTAGTGTTAATTTAATTCGAGTATTATGATTACATTGCTTATTTTCGTCCTTTACTAGAAAATAAAAAAATATTGCTACAGTTTTTGTCATTTATTTAAGGAAAAGCTTAAACGTCCTCCACTAGGGGAACTCCCCCTATACATATGTGTAGAATAAAAAAATGATCGTCACTGTAATTGTGCATCTCTGTTACCGTATAGAACAAGAACACGGTAAAATAACCGTGATCGTTGTTCAAATAAGATAAGCTTGTTTTTCAGCATTTTACGAATTCTACGTCAAGTAGGTAGCTAAATACCTGGAAAAATTCAGCGTCTGAAAATAAAAAAAGAAAGGTTAGGAAAAATGGTAGACGCTTCTTTTTATAATACTTTATTTGACGTTGCTTTACTGCACTTGTTATACAATGATGAAAGCTTCGCGGAGCATACGAAAAGCCCTTGCACCTCGCTCGTGCTAAGCACAATGGCGCCATATTGTGAAAATATTGATTACGATTCACCAACAATGGAGACAATGCCGTCGACTTCGCTGCCGTAGCGACACTTGAAAAAAAGAGCTTCTTCTCAAGTACGTCTTGTATACCTCACGGCGTCGTGTTTCGCTGAAGTCGAATCCCTCCTGTGTTGAATATATTACAGGTAGTTTGTTGTACGAAGTAAAAATACTTAAGGCACTTCCATTCTTGTTTTAATCATTAAAAGGAAGAAAAAAGGAGCTCACGTCGATCTAGAGTTACGACGAAAAATATTCGGACACTATAAAGGCTTGTGGGGATTTTGATTAATTGTAGAAGGTTTGGGTTCGCGATTATTTTAGTGTATTTTTGGGATCACTTATTGTTGGTTTAATGAATTGACCTTGTAACACGAATTAATCGAGATTGTACGCAATATTTTGAATATGTGTAGTGTACTACTTAAATTCTTATTATATTTATACGAGACATGTGATACAAACATATAATATTTTATATTATAAATGTTTGGGGCATAAATTACTACTCTACTTCAGTTTGAATTATTACAATAGTATTAGGGTCTCGGTCATACAATTCTTTACATTTCAGTTCATTAGGTAATTTCTCAAATTATTTGTGTATCGCGTGACTTCTCATTGTTCAAAAATCACAATAGATAGGCTATATACAAATAAAAGTACATATTTATAGAGTAGGAAATAAATGAAGAATTGAAAATTATTGCAAATATAGCACCTGCGTGCAATAGCGCAAAACACTTTCTGAGACCGTAGTTCTCGGCTCAAGATGGGTTTTTCTTCGAAAAAAATTGCAGCAATGGTGATAAGAGATAAGAGACTTAATTTTGAAGATAAGAGACTTAATTTTCATTTAACAAATCGTACATTTTCTTTGTTATTCGAAAATGGTTCGAATTATTTAAAAAAGCTCCCGTGAGCCGATAACCAATTTTATTTAGAATATGTAATGTGAAAGATGAAGTTGATCGGTTAATCGGTGAGGCAATTATCACGCCCGCCATCTTGAAAAATGCTGTTTCGAGAAGAAACACAGTAATTCGTGTTTTCGGCAATAATTCGTCAATAATTGGAATTTAGAGCTCGCTTTCGGCTTAAGATATTTCTGCGATAAGTATGCACTTTTCAAAATATGTAGAAAAAATCAACTTTTTGAAATCCAGAAACGTGTAGACACGACCCTTTAAGAAATTCACATTTTCGTCAACTTTTGGTGGCATCACAAGACAACACGAATCTGTTTCAACACACAATTATCTAATCTTCTAATTTATTTCCCACGTTAATAACAGGTTTTGAATAAAACTGATGAAACAGAATTTCTCGATATTTTCTCGTGTCGTTTAATAAGCACAGATAATAAAATTCGTGCCAGTTTTTAAGTAAATAAATATTCAAATTCCATGTTTTAAAGCAATAATTTCTTTACTATAGAAATTTCGCCATTTCCTGGTAATTTGAAAATTCCACTTTGTCGAAAAGTTTTTCTTGTTTAAATGGAAATTTTCATCTTTAAATTTTGCAAATCATTTCTGATCAATCTTTTCTGGTAGACTACCTTCTCCGTGAACATTAGATACTTCGTTTGCTGTTTCAGTAGTGTTTCTCCCTTTTTGGTTAAAGAAAGTATCGAAAATCTATTTTCTTCCATCTTCAAAATACTATAACTCCGAAAAGAAACTGAGTAGGTAATTGTTTCAAGAGACACGTGAAAAAATGATCGCTATCTCTAGTCGCTCACTAGAAAATAATGTCACTTTGGATTCCAAGTGGCTCATCTATGAAAAATCGCCACGAACTTTCCGCTCAATCCAATGTTTCCAAGTGTTTCCTAAAAAATTTGTGTCGGCAAGTGTTTCTGTCAAATGTTCATTCTGTTTGCGTGAGAAAAGTCGCGAGAAACGCGGCGATGCGCACAAGTGCGTGAAGTATAAAACAGCAACGGCAGCATTTAAATATTTTTCACTCTCGAAAGATCAAACAGATAGGTGGGCGGCTGGCTTCGTGCTCACCAATAAGCCGTCGAGGTACTCGAAGAATTGTTCGCGCGGTTGTACGTGTCCAACTTAAATTTGCTGACGTGCCTTCAGGCATTCTCGAATGACAGAAAGCGGAATGAAAGAGACGGAGAGACGCGAGTAACGAAATTCCCGAAGCAAATAGACAACAAAGTATCGGATCTAGTGAAAAGAATTAATTAGTAGATCGAAGCGGAAAAAATTATAAGCAACTTTTCATAGGAGAAAACTGATCGCAATCCTATTGTACTCCTCGATAATGTGAAATAATGGAAAATTACAAGAAGGTTGATTACAATTCATTTAAAATTCAAGAGAAATGCTCCAAAAATTTAACACTGTTTCTCAAGTGTATTTTTAAGCATGAAGTAGAGAAATCTACTGATAAGCGGAGAATCTAGAGATTTGAAAGAAGAAATAAAAAAGGAAGAATATTGGCACATCTTACGACATCGTGAATTATAAAAAATAGTGGAATGTACTGCAACGTAGATCTTTATTTGTTAGGTGTATTTTTACTGATAAACGAGCAGGACTTGTAGCATAGTGTCTTATCATTTTGTCCACCAATGTTGTTACGAGTGAACTCGCGCAGTTAGGGTTTTTAAAAGAACTTTTTCTTCTTCAGGACGATGATACTAGTTTTACAAATATCTAGGTTATTTTACAATACCATACCACTCGTGACAGAGACATCGACGACAAATCGGTATTCAGATCTTGTGATCGATATGTAAAGGTCCAATACCGAAAATCCAGCAAGGTCCTATATAAAACTATTAGAATATTACATATAGCATAGTAACGATTTATTTAAAGATTTATTCAAGTATAAAGCAAATCTCACATGATAACCTAAGACTTTTGCACAGTTACCTACTGTAGGTATTTCTCGAACTTGCTGGCGTAATTTGACGAAACGATCAGCAATGATCGGTGAATCGCTACTCCGATCTTACGATCTCTAGATCTTTCGATTCTTCTTGCAAGAATGCAGATTTAGAAAGAAATTTTCCAAGGTTTCGAGTCTGGTCGCGTACACGTTTCTTCGAGAATGAAACATGGAGAAACAGAGGAGAATGCTCGAGTTCGAAAAGTCTGACGAGTGCGTAGTAGGTACCTATGAACGAATAAAAAAGAGCGACGAGGAACGATGAAAGAAAGACGTATGTATGATTTTTTTTTTTACGACGATTCTCTCGAATCAACGAGCCATTACGAAAACGGTCGGCCTCCTCTCCGCCCCAATTCTAACAACAAAACGCCTCTCTGGGGCTAGAGAAATGCTTCTGAATTGAGAGAATTTCGAGTTTCGTGCATGTGAAACGGGCAAGATCGGTGTATGGTGCGTGTACGTACGTGCAAGAGCACGAGTAAGAGGCGAACGAATGCACGCACTCGCTCGAGAGACTAAATTGATCGAACCCGTTTTGTTTGTGGTCACTCTTAAAACTCGAGTGACAAAGAATCATGCTCCCCTTGCGCCGATATGTTCGTTTCGAGCGTTTTTCTTTTTGCCCGCTGGCTGTTTCCCCTTTTGTTCACTTGTACGCTCTTTCTGGCATTTCGAAAAACGTGAGACCATTGTTTTCCCTCTCCTTCCACCAGACGAATCGTGTTCTCTTCCGTGAAACTTTCAACACTCTCTCTCTCTCTCTCTCTCACACACACTCTTTTCTCTTTCTCTTTTCTTACCTTGCATCTCTTTGCAAAACCCGTGGCCGGTACCTAAGTTTCCAGACTTCTCGAATGATAAAAATACTTTTTCATTTCATCGATGCTCCTCGCTTGTCGCAAAATAATTCACGCAGAGTTTAGACCGGGTTGTTCAAAATAGTGAACAGTGCAATTGTACTGCCTTTGGACGTTTTTCAAATTAGGCTTTTAGAAATATAAATTTCGTCAATTTACACCATCTCTCTATCTTTAGTAGATTTCGAAATATTAGGCTAAATATGTTCACTATTTCCGACTTTGAAGGCGATTTTCATCCCTTCCCTGTGGACGATTGCTGATATAAAAAAATACGCGTCGAATATTTTTTTGAGATCTATCACATACCAAAATTTCATCGATAATCGCTGATTATCACTTCGGGATGTTCTCTTGTAAGAGTACAAAGCGTATGGTATCTAATAATTCTTAGATTTCCAGTATAATAATTAATATATAATAGCAGAACCCTGTATAACACAGAAAAAATATAATAATGAATAGATTATGTATCTATTCATCTAGAAAGACATATAAATGTAAGATACAAGGTACTTATACAAAATGTTAAATAAATATTTCAAATGTAACAGTAAAACATTTTTTATTTCGCTTTAAAATAAAAAAATATTGACCCCTTGCTGTATGACAACCCTCATACTCGTGGCACAGATCTGGTCAAAATGCGACAAAAACAGTTGTATTAGTTACAAAACTTCATTTTCATTCTATCTTTCGCCTCAATTTATAAAACTGAGTGTTACCAAATGTAATTAATCCATAATACATCAGCTTTTCTTATCTAATACAGTACTGAAACAATAAATAGCTGATACTTAGATGCGTAATCAGCAGAAAAATCATACGTTAAGGGGTGAGATGAAAATAGTAGTAAATACATTTACTTCCACTTATTTTGTAATATATCAAAATATGCAAAACGCACGAGAGAATAACGTTAGAATCTCTTCAGGCACGTAAACAACAGTAATCCATAGATAAATATACCATAGCGTAGTATAATTGAGATTGTAACGTTACTTTCATGTATTTTGCATATTTTATCTAACAATAATTGTACGCGTATTAACCCTCTCGTAACCAGTGTCAATTTAGTTAAAATTAATCTCAATTCAGTATCCATTACAGACGCGATGATCGGTAGACAAATAAGAAAATCTTCAAAAGAACAATTCGGTGCAAACATAATGCAGTGTGTTACATACATACTCAAACGATTTTGAAAAATAGGACAGAATTCTACGGTGTAATCTAAAAGCTGTCAACATCGTTAAATGCAACCTCAGCAAACTATTCAATTAAGCTTGTTAGAATAACGTTTATTTTCATGGAATATTAACCACTCGAAAAATATAGCTGCAATATTTATCTTATCACGTGTGATTAAGCAAGCGGTGTTTATTCCATTTCAGTGAAACCAGTCGTGTCGAAGTGTACGCATGTCTCGAACACTTCTCGAAAGTTACTACGCCTGTTTATTGCAAAAAGTTTCGAAACAGAAGCGAAGCTAAGTCGTCGTAGTCCATCCGACCTTGTTACTCGTTTATTAACGAAGATAAAAATTACGAAAATTGTCAACAAGTGTTTCTCGCGCGAAGGAAAATGAGCAACAGCGACGTGTGGATGCGCGACGTGATTACAAGTTATGGATTACTATCGGCCGTACTCGTCCTCGTGATAATTCTACTATTACGAAAATGGTCGAGTCTACAAAAGAGCATTTACAAAGCGTATTTAACAGGATTCGAAGTAGAGTGCGCAGAATTGTCTCGAGCTTACAAAAAGCAGTTGTTTAAACCGCTAGAACATGTCGTTTCATGTGACAAAGTATTGCAGTCCATGGGTTGCATACGTTTACTTGAGATTGGTGTTAAGACGGGTGTGCATTGAATGTAATATGTAGATTTTTTTAATTGTAACGCTGTAACGCCCCTTTTAAAATACCCAGTTTGCTTCTTCCTTTTAATTATCGACGAACGATATGACGTCGTGTACAGTTTGCCAGGTAGTTAATTTTTCACCTCTATTTTGGATAATGGACGCGATGGCTAAAGTGGGACAAAAGCTTACGCAGCACGGATCATTTTTTTCGTTTCACATACGAGCCACTCGAGAAGCCAAAGTGACTAACTCCGTAAAATAAAATTTACCAAATTTGTCCAATTTGTGAAAAATTAAGCCCAAGCATGTGCTTTGGGACTAAAATTTGAAGAATATCGAAAAGCGGAGATAATCGTTTTGGCTTCTGAGTGGCTTATATTGTAGAGGGTATATTTCTAAGTAACACACGCTTTGAATTTTGAGGCGGTCTCTTCTGGTTCTCGAGTATACTCTCAAGTTCTTTTTTATATTTATCGTGAAATACGTATTATACTACTTATTTTTTAAAAATTGTGTGAAAACAGACGGTTTTACAGATCTGTACTGGAATTAGTTCCAAAAGTCAAGATAAACTTCATTTTTATTCGCTATTGTTCAGCACTGTGTATTAGATGAAACATAAATGATTGAAAATAAACATACTTAATTATTAAATATCGCAGTTACTATTTTATATGATTAAAAGTAATACGTTAAATTTATACAAACATTTTAATAACAATTGTACGCATTAATATTACACAACTGCATCCATGACAAATATATTAAAATAAGAATTGACAAGTAAACGTAAGTTTTCATGAAACGCGAAATAAAAATTAGATATTAGTCTGTTATTTGCTACGATAGACACTGCCTTGATCAAGTTTATCGTTTCAATTAATTATTTCATTTGTATATATTACAGGTGAAAATATACAATTTTATCCAGAAAATACACGTTGGATTGGCGTCGACCGAAATGTGAGATTAGGAGAGTATCTAACAACGGGACACCGTTTCTGGCCGTTTTCGCGCGTCATTATTGAACGTGTAATAGTCGGTGACGGTAGTTCGCTGAAAGAAGTGCCTACGGCATGTGTAGACGTGGTGGTGACAACAAGAACGTTATGTTCAGTAACATCCATACAATCGACGCTTCGAGAGATACACAGAGTGCTAACACCGGTAAAATAATTAGAGTATTAAGTGATACCAGTGGGGTGGCTCGTCCACAGGGGCTGCAGCCCCTTCAGCATAAAATGAAACTTGCTGCTTTATTATCTATTAATTTATACATATTGGTGATTTATAATGTTGATTTTTGCAACATATTTAACCCTTTGCGGACGGAGGACTATGTGCCATGTCGAAGTACTGATTACTATACTATACTGGTCGTTATTTCAGTTCTTTTTTTTTTTCGAAGTGAATTATATCAAAATTACATTTTCCTCAAATATACGTAGATACATGAATTCATAATCACTCTTTTCTATTGCTTAACTTTGCTTATTCGCTTAATTACTTAATATCACTATTTTTATTGCTTAAAAATGTAAATTTATTGGTTGCGTTCGTGGTATTTTGTGAATGCATATATGACTCTATCGACCTCAAAGGGTAAATATCATCGAAATAGGTGAAACCGTCCACTTTCTAAATAATTACCTTTAGTTTTATCGATGATACAATTTTTTCAATCCATATTGATCTATTTTACTGTCATTGCTACAGCCCCGCCGCTACAAATTCTTACGAGCCGCCACTGAATGATACTAAATTGCACTAACATACCGATAAAAAATTTCAAGTAGGTACAGGTGAATTCCGATAATTCGGCATTGTTCGTCATTCGTCTGTGTTACCGTAAAAGCCTGAACGTCGGTAAATGTTAAAATTTATGAGGAAATCCTAACACTTACTAACCGATGTTTATGTAAATATGAAATCAATATTTATTTCGTGCTTTTACCGAAATTAATTGGCAAATCTTAAGATTTACTACTGAGCTATGGTAACTACCTAAGTGCAGAATGTCAGGCTAGGTTAGGTTACAAAAAAAAAAAGCTTAACCTACCTAAGAGCAGAAGGTCAGAGGTACCAGTGGTAAATCTTAAGTTAGACCGATATAAATCGGTAAAAATCCAGAAACACAGATTGTTACGTTCAAATTGTAACTTTTCCAGAATTCTGGCTATTACAGTGACATTTACACTATTAATCAGTTCAGGGTGCTTTTAAAACTGGTTACTGTTACCATTAGTCCGATTTATATCGTCTTTGGACTCATTTTCATTGGAAGAACGTTGCTGTATTAAATCGATATTGTTATCTGTAGAGCAAGATGGATTAAACCACAGACAAAGTACAGGATAGACCAATCACCTTATGGAATTTTGTGTCTCACATTTTGAAATACTGATTATGTAAAAAAATCAGAGGTTTTGTTATGCCCCTTACGTTTTAGAGCGGAAAATTTAGGAAATATATTCAAACCAACCATCACAGATGGTAAAGTGGACAGATGTAAAAAATTATCTCTTGTGGTAAATCCACATATAAAGATACAAATATATATTGGATTGAGTAGTTAAAACTGTTCACGACCTTTTGACAGAGAACACGCGCATAGGATGAATCACCTACTAATAATTCTTATTTGTAATTTCATAATTACGTTTAATTCCAATTCCAACCACTACTAATGTTGTAATCTTATTCTATACTGAATCGGTAACGTTGATAGCGACACCAAAATGGTAAGGGTCTTCTCGGCCCCAAAACCCCGGACAAAAAATCCAGTAAGATGTAAGATCTATCCTGTACGTTGTCTGTACCATGACCCTTTTATTAATGTTAACTGTATTTATAATCTTAAATTTTGTATACGTACTTTAGTATAACAAAACAAAATTTATGACACATTTTTTATTCATACCACACAAGATATTTACCAATAGTTTATTCATAATATGTTTTAATTAGAGAAAACTTAAATGATAAAATTTTATATACATACATACATAAACTTATAAATAACCTGAGTTGAATTATTATTTGTTTTAGGGTGGTCAATATTTGTTCATAGAACACATACCTGAAAATGAAGGAACCTTCATACGATGGATACAAAAAATACTATCGCAAACAGGAATATGGCCGTCACTTTTTGGTGGTTGCTGTTTGAACATTAATCCTATTGAGGATATTAAAAACACTGGCTTTAATCACATTACATGGGATACATTTACTCTTGGTGGTGACGTGTCTCAACCTTTTCATCTGATTCTTTCAAAACAACACATATTAGGTATGGCAGTTCGGTAATTAATTAAGAAAACATGGTAACCTTCTTCTATGACAGATCGATTTAAAATTACCAACTGCATTTACACTTAGACCAACACCAACTTTCGGTAACGGGCACACCTAAATAACATCCTCGGTTAAACTTTTAACAGAAAATACACTTAGATTCCATTCCTTAAAAACAATTAAAAAATTATATATACAAAAGGTAAAATTATCTATTTACGAATAAGTCCTGTACAAAAAAAATAGAACGAAAGTTTATGAATATGTCATTATTATTGAACTTATTATCTCAAGTACAGTTTTTATTTTGTTATACAGTGCAGTCTGGTCTGTTTATCTCTTGCACATAAAATATCACCATTGCTCATAAGAGTAAGGAAAATTGTCTTTGATAGAATTATTTGATTCAAAAGGATATTTACTACTTATGTATAAGTAAATAGAACATCTTTTCAAAGGGTATTTGAATATTTTTTCCATAAGGCCTATGTTTTTCTACATAGTATTATAGAGCATTTATGACAAATTCAGTAAGCTATATTTTTATGGTCTTAAAATTTCCTTGAATATGAAAAATTACATTTTTGTTTCTATATTTTTTTCAAAGTAGAAGGTGTATTGCTATGTAATTATTAATTGAGATTCATGGAAAATGTTAAAATAATAAAGTAATAGAAAATACTGTAAACTACAGATGATATTCCCACTATCAAATTAGTCCCTTAAGTCAAT
>NW_017101298.1:133112-136663 GCF_001263275.1 Habropoda laboriosa
CATAAAAATATGCTTTTGGTAAAAGAAATTATTGTATTTACTCAATGTAACTTATACAATGATATTGTTTTACAAAATACTAAAGTATAACTAATAAGGAATAGTATTATATAACTAAAAAAAAGCAGGTAAATTGCCTTAGTCAAATAATGAAATAAAGAATGTCTTAAAACTAAAAAAAATATAGAAAAATAAAAATGGTTAATTGTAAACAATAAGTTATTAATGTAATTAAAAAAAATTATACATGTATACATGCTACTATCTTATATTGCCAAGTCAATTGTATAAAAACTTAATGCAATAGAAACTTTAGTGAGTTGAAGAAATTCTTTACACAATTTATATTACTATTTCCTTGTAAACATTTTGGACAAAAATAGATTATTATAATTAGAATCTTTATCAACACACATTAAATTAACATACATACTACTACACTTTTATACAAGGTGTCTCATACAACTGGTATACATATTACACTTTCAAAATGTCTGTAATAATATGATCACCTAACTTGTTAATGAAAAGTAATGCATAGTAAATAAACAAAAACATCATAAGGTAAGCTTAAATGATATTAAACTTTACATGTTCCTGTATTAATTTTATACACTTCAATATATTAAAAGTATAATGTTCTATTTAAGGAGAAAGGACTACTTACACTATTCAAATGCATTTGTGCTTAAAAATAGTACAGAAATATACAACATCTAATACTATTTCACTTTAACTTATAATATTTTTTGCTATCTCCAACAATTTTAAACATACAGCTCATTCCACTTATGTGAGATACTGTTTATATTTAAATAGCTGTTATCAAAATAACAAAAAGATGGTGTAAAATAATTATATATCAAAATTCTTCATTAATTTTGTTTAATTCTACTTAATCTGAATTTAATTTTTCAAATAAAATTAACTTCTTTTGTCACTATTTTATATTATACTTTTTTTATAAACTTATAATAATCATATTAGATGAACAGAATCAAAATGAGAATGAATCTAAATCAGAATCAAAAACATTTGTTTCAAAACATAAATTACTGAGACTTAATTTATTTTTGTTTTTTATAATGTCTACTTTTGGTGATAATTTTGTTTGATCTTTTAATAAAGTTTGTGTTTCACTTAACTCTATACTATGATCTTCTTTCACTGATAAATTGCAACTCTGCGTGGTTATAAGACCTTTACAATTTAAATTTTCTTTATTCACATGTGATAAAATTCTAGAATTACTATCATTTTTTAAATATTTGAAACTTTTACTTTTTACTAAACTAAAATTTTCTTCTTGATTCTTTAAAAATGTTTGACTACTTACAGATTTTATTATACTATTGCTTGTATTATATTCACAACTATCTGTTTTGTTAACTAAACAATTGGAACTTTGATTTAACATGTTATAACAGTTTCTTAGTTTTGATTCCTCTGAATAATATATAAGTTTTACAAATTCATCATTTTCATCTTCATCTTCAGATAAAAGCAGCATATGTAATTTCTTGCTATTATTTATATCTGCATTACTACTACAATTGCTTCGAGAAATACTTTTTGACATAAACGAAGATGTTGCATCATTTGTATACTCACATACATTTTTCTTAAAAAATAAATTTTTTCTTAAGTTCGAATTTTTCAAATGAGTTGTAGAAGGACTTTTTATGCTACGTATTTTTTTAAATTTCATATTTCTTATTCTACATTGTTTCTTATATGTAGGATTTCTCTTCGCAATATAAAGTTTTAATTGATTTCTATTTGTTTTTTTATTTCTTTCATCATTTTGAAAAATATTAGGACATGTATATGTCATAATATTTTGACAAACTTTACTTTCCATTAAACCTCCTTTATTGTTAAAAACATTATTATTTAATGTTTCTTTTATTTCTGAAGTACAATCATTAAGCATTTCAGAATTTGAATAATCAGCTGCATTAATTTGTGGAAGTTGACAAATATTTACATCATCATTTTGTAACAGAGTAGTTTTAGATAATAAATCATCCTTATTTAGTGCTTTTTTATCATTAACATTTCTATATTTCTGAATCTCGAAATGTGATAACTTTTTCAATTGAACTGTTGGATTTAAATTTCCAAGATTTATTGTAATAATAGCAGATTTTTTATATTTCTGAATTTCAAGCTCTGATAACCGTTTTAAACGAATCACTGGATTTAAATTTTTAAGTCTTTTTACCATCTTATCTTGTTTTTCAGGTTTCTGTACGTTTAATTTTTGTGGATTCAAATCTTTTAAATTTTTAAATATACTATGTTGATTTCTATGTTTATAATTATTATCATTTAAATTGTAAGAGTTTGTTACTGCTGTATTTAAATTTTTGTGCTTTTGTATATCAACTTCTGATAATCGCGTCAAATATACTACTGGCTTTAGATGTGTAAATTGTGTGATAACATTAAGTTTCTCATATTTGTTTGCATTACATTTTTCCAAATAGTTTGTTGATTTATTCAGTTTATTTTCTGTATTTGTAGATCTATTGGTTGATAGAAACATGTTCATACATTCTTTAGTATTGCATTCTATTAAATTTTGCGATCTATTGAGAATTATAGAATATGCATCATCCGATTTTTTGTCATTATTTGCTGTTATAGAAGTTTCATCAAAAATTTGAATACTTGTCCTTTGCAAACGTTTGTTATAACGTGAACTATTTAATTGGCTATTGTTCATTGAATTTTTATTAAACGTATGAAAGACTTTCCTTTTTCTCATCTTGCGCATTTTATGTGTTTTTAACTTACTTTCAAAATCTAATGCAGGATGTAAATTTTGTTGTGGTTCAAGTACTATGTTTTTATTAGTACGTTTCATATCAATAAGATCAATTGGTGAGTCTCTACCATTATATAATTTTTTACGATGTCGTGTTTGTGTGGCACTATCTTGTACTATTGAGTTTTCCCTCGCAAAATAATTTTGATTGGTTTGTGACAATTGTACACTCAATGAATCATACTTAATGTAAGAATTCCTGTCTTTACCATCCCCGATTATGTGTGTAAATGTTTCATCTAACACTTTACTATCACGAAATTTATTGTTATGTACCAACTCATCATTTACATTTAATGTTTCTGACAATGTATTTTTATTAGCGACTGTTGTATCTAAATTTTTCTGTATTTGTGTAATATTTTTGTGTTCATCAGTATTGTTTTGTTGCAATACACATTTTGATATTTCAGATGTTGAAAAGCATTGTTGATAATTATTATCATTGTTATCTAATGCAATATGTTCACATTCCTTTGCACATATTTTATCTGTAACAAGAGGTGTTGCATGAGAACTTACTGAAATGTTAGCTCCTTCTACAATAGCCATAGTTTCTGCTTTATTAGTTGCATTCATATTTGCTAAAATATATGCAGCAGTGTCAACAGAGCTACTGGAAGAGCTATCATCATAATTTTGTTTCATGTATTGTGCATCTGATGTTTTCTTCTTAACATCATGATGCAATTGTAAACATTCTTTAGTCTTTACAGATAAA
>NW_017101298.1:136710-137781 GCF_001263275.1 Habropoda laboriosa
TTATAAAGTATGTGACCAGTATTTATCCAATGCTGTATGTAATTTAATGATTTATGTACACTTTTATTATTACAAACTTTCAATGTTAAGATATCCAGTTCTGGTTCATTTGGTACCTAGAAAATTCATTACTATTAATATTGTTAAAAAAAGACCAACAAGCATGTATCTGTGTTTTAAAAAATGAAATTATTCATACGTTTTTTGAGTACTTATCATAGAATGCATTCCAGAAGTGCTGTCTTCTTTCTAGAATATGGTCTGGAATTTCAAATTTCATAGAATTGTTCTTTCTAACAATTCTGAAACACACATATAATACTAATAATTAATGGTGAATTATTAGAAATAGTGATATAAAAGTAAATGTAAAATATACAAAGCAGTATACAGAATAAACTGCCTAACATAATTACCTTAGATGATTCTGTTGTTTGAAATATTTTTCGTGTCACACAATATGGTTCAAACTTTCAGCTTCAAAGAAGCCTAGAAGCATAGGATGATTATAGTGCATTCTTTATCGGTCTATTTTTTTTTCGCAGTTTTCAAGGTCACCTTCAGTTTTTTCTTTTTATGTATTACCGTATAGTCTTTTTTGGTCATGAGTTAACGGATATTGAGACGAATTCAACGAGTATAATACAAAATATTTTTTTTATCTAGAGGAACGATACGGCGAAGAAAGGTATACAGGAAAACGTGATTTTGTAACACTGGATAACATACAATGTCTGCGACATCTTCACTTTTTTTATTATTAGGATGTTTTTTTACTTGGATACTTTTTTCATTGTTTCTTTAATTCAAAGATAAAAGATGAAAGCTAAAAGATGAACTTAAGAAAATTATAGGTTTATTCATAAAAAATTGAAAGTGGCCTTGAAAACTTCGGGAAAAAAAATGGTTTGATAAAAAATGTACTGCAATCATCTTAAAGCCATCTTTGAACCGTATTATACGACAGGAAAAATATTTCGATCGATCCACTAACAGGATAATCTAAGGTGATTACATTAGGCAATTCACCCTGTATATTATTTGTACTATTTTATTACAATATATTTAATA
>NW_017101298.1:137928-141960 GCF_001263275.1 Habropoda laboriosa
ATGAGGTAATGTAAAAAGTACTTTTATATATTATGTTTTTAAATATGCAAGAAAGACCAACTGTGATAAATTTTTCTAAAGTACGTAGATATATTGCATATAAATGTATACATAAAATGATATGTATATGTATATATAAAGTTTATAATCAGATAAAGTTACATATCATCATTGCAATTATTTAATAGTAATTGATAAAGAAGGCATTTATAAAAAGTGAAAAATATATTAACTGAAAAACTCGGACAATAATTGAATATGTTTTCTAGTAAAAGCGAATAAATCCGATAGTATAATCAAAGTTTATTTTCAGGTTAATTTGACATATCACATGTCATGTTATAATACTAATTTGATTTACCTTTGAACAGTTTCATTATAGGATGATGATAACGAATTTCTTATTTCTTTTTTGGATTTTCTTTTACGTATCATTGTATGCATTAATAGTTTTAACAAAAATTATTTAAGTAACATAAAAATATCTCAACGCAATCACATTGTACATATGTCTGTGTACACTGTTCATGTAAATTCGAGGTTACATCTATTTTATCAAAAATTTAAACATTTCTTAACAACATCAAAAGTTACTGCATATTAAAGAAAATATAGAAAGGTGCTTGAATTAGAATTGATATGTCTACTTCCTTATAATTCGTCACAAAGAAATAAAAATAAATAATTTAACAACTACGTTAAAATAACGAAAGGTACTTTAAACTTATCGCCAAGAATTTTTAATAGAAAGTAAAATAAAATTGCAAATTTAAATAGGACTCAAAATTTCGACTATTACAACATAATAAATCTTCGTAAAATAAAGTTGTGCGTTATATTAACATTTAGCATGAATGAATTATATTTTATTGTTTAAATAAAACCAAATGGTTCTTGTTTCAATAGTGTGACATGTGGAAGGTGGGTATAATAATGATTCTTACAGAGAGAACAATAACATAATAAAGGAATAGAAATATACATAATGATATTAAAACCTATCGGGATTTACTTTTTAACAATATGTGTCATTTCGAGTATATTTTATATTTATTAGCAGTAATAGTACATGATATAAAAAATTGATATACTTGGTACATATAAACATTATAAATCTAAAGGTGGAAGTACAGAAGCATATTTTTTACAACCTTTTAAAGCATGAATTTATCTTGCTAATGAAACAACAAAACATGTTTAATTATAACTTCTGTAAATACTTAATATTTTTGTAACTAAGTCAGTATGCTATAATAGATTACTATTGAAGTACTTTTACAACAAATGTTTATTCGTGAATAATTCACAAAGGAGTAATATTTATTTAAATTAATTAAAACAACAAGAGTAAGCTGTGAACAATACATAAATGTATTATCGTTCACTTATAGATCAAGTTTGCCAACCTAAAAATTGCTTTAATAAATATAGTGTAAAAAAAAACTAATTCTATTTAGTAATGTATGGACTATATGTATATAAAAGTTGTATAGAAGATCCTGAAATAATTGTATTACAAATACACTATATGTATTTCTACATGCATGACTTTGTATATATACTTTTACGTATATAAAATATAATTTTTTAGAACAATGAATTGATGCAAATGATGAGAATTGTATTTACGGTTTAATTTATATTACTTGCAGTGGAAATCAGCCCAGAGGTATAAGGTAAGTGCACTAGGAAATAGCGACCTTTCGTGTCCTTAAAACATCAGTTTCTTACAAGCAGCGGCAGGGACAGTTTGGTTTTTTGAGACTTCTACGCTGCTTACTACCTTCCGTTTTATTAAATTTGCATTTGGTTCAACGATTTTAAAAAGGTAATAGTTTCATAAAATAGTATGTAAAATTTAACTACTGCTCTAATAACTATAATTGTGAAAGGTTATGAAGTTTAAGAATCTTTTTACTATTGTAACACGTTGCGTCGTTATAAGTTTCAATTTTTATGTATTTTTCCCTGATTGTTAGCAGTTTCATTTAAGTTTCATTATAGATGCGTATTCTCAACATTTATGAATATGAAGATTTATACCAAATGTATATAGAACAATGAATATAGTTTTGACCTTGAGCTAACACATTTGCTTTAAATTGTTTGTTAAAAATTCAGTACCATTTATAAAAATTGTTAAAAATTCTTCATATTATACTTTATAATTTTTAAGCAACATTCTTTTATTTTTCATGTATTTTAAATGTATCTGTTTAGGTACATAGTATTTGAATGTGATTTGTTTCATATTTTAATCTGTTTAATTTAAACAGGCATAATTTGTTATTTTTCTAATGGAACTCCAAAAGTAATAAGTGTACAAAACTTTTTCACAATTAATCTAATATCTGGTAATAATAGAATTAAAAAGTATTGTATTTATACATGAATACAACTGAAAATACTTTAATTTATGTTTATGTTTATTTTCATATGTCTATATATGATTGTAACAATCAATCTATTTAATTCTGTTATTTACTTAAATTTTTTATATAATTTTTTAAGTATTTACAATGTATTTATGAAGATGCGATAGGTTTACAGACATGTTGCGCATAGATTTTATGTTTTGTTAACATGTACATATAAGTTCTGTTATAATTTTTTAAATCTTTGATAAAACCTTGATCATAAATTGGTTAATTCAAAGTACTATTATCTCTTACGAATAATGATAGAAACATATATGTAATAATATAAGTAAATTACTTAATAAACTAGTCTTTTAACATCATTTTATACAATTTAAATAAAAGATTGTGTTTTACTTTATATATACTTACATTAAACTTGAGTCCTTGTGCTGCATTTTTAATCAGATTTTTTGTTATTATGTATTAATCAATTCTACATAGATTTAAAATTATGTAAATATTTACAAAATTTCATAACTGGAACTAAATTTATATCTTGGATAAGTCACAGTTTTGCTGTTAAAATAATAGGCACTATTTTTTATTAATGTAACTGTTATATCACGTGACAATTTAAGTATCAACAAGTCAACTTAAAAATGTAACAAACATGAAAGTAGTTACTGTTCTTAAATGTAAAAAATTTAAATGCTAAATGTTCTTAATATTTAGGTTTTTAAATAGATTAACAGTGATTATCTCTCAAATTTTTATATGATTTAGCAATTCTTACGCACAAAGGAAAGGGATTTCTTATTTTTAATATTCATAAAAAGCATGAAATGATTAAATTATTTATAATTTACAAACGAAAGTTTATTTCAAAAAGTAAATAATGGAAAAGTTTAATATATGAAAGATTATTTTTGTGATGAAACAATTGCTTATTGGTATACCTTGATACTTGGTTGGTATATACATACATAATTAGCATTATATTATATTCAAAAATTTAAATATTAAAAACGCGTTTAATAGCATATAGAAGTTCAAAGAATTGAGTGTGTAATTGTTCTGTTATAGATACGTTAATATTCTGATAGTATCCGATAACCCCCTGATAAAGATTATCGTACACTGTTTTGAAATTTCTTCCGCTTAAAAAGAAACAAACGATTCACATAAGTGTACATCTGACTTGTAAATCTCCACGCTGAAGCAAGTGTTGACGTCACTGTGACATGAGATGCGATTGCGTAATAGTTCGTGTCGTCGATCGCTTCATTTGTATATTACTTGATGAACTCGAAATTGATCAGAAGAAAATTATTAAATCAATGATAATGTTTTTGCGAAATTATTAATGTGTCACGTGTACAACACAAATTTGTAACACGCCACTCTAGCGTGATGGCTTTATCATTTCGCGTAATTAATTAGGCTACTTCGAATTAAATCTATCCAGATAATTTTATCAAGATGCCTTTATGCTCTTGTTGGTAATTATTTCAGAAGTTACTGACAAATAATCACATTCATTTTAGATTTTACATTTAGATTTTATAGAATACATACATACTGTATTGTATATACATATATTAAATACTTGATATGTGATTTTCTAAAGTCTGGTTTTAAAGTCTCGCGTTCAGTTTTTCAATTTTTGTGATTT
>NW_017101298.1:142231-148465 GCF_001263275.1 Habropoda laboriosa
GTTTTTTTAAATATAGAAGTGTATGCAAAAACTTCGAAAATACTTTATAGGAGTCAAAATGAGAGAATATTTTATATAATTATTGGTTTGAAAATATTTTACTACACAACTCTGATAAAAATATAAAACGTGAAGACGATAATGACACTCTTGCCTCTAATATGAGAATATAAAGTTGATAATGTTTATCTTATTCTGTTATTTAAGTTGTGTTTATTACCATGCAAGTTGTGTAACGTACCATGCAAGTTATGTTTAGT
The DNA here is from genome assembly GCF_001263275.1 of Habropoda laboriosa. Taxonomy (NCBI): domain Eukaryota; kingdom Metazoa; phylum Arthropoda; class Insecta; order Hymenoptera; family Apidae; genus Habropoda; species Habropoda laboriosa. The sequence continues at coordinate 142,492 of NW_017101298.1, forward strand.
TATTAATGTAGCTCTGTAGATTATTTTTATTCATTTCACTTTCATTTTTATCTTTCTGTTTATTACTTAATTTTAACAGGCATCAATTATGTGAATCTGAGATACTTGCCAATAAAGCAGTATTGTAAGTATTTATATTAAATTAATGTTAATGAATGTCTTAAATAAAATTATTATGCAATTATGTATATAATACTTCAAGATGTGAAATAGGACAAAACTATTTTCTCATCTTGACATTTGTTTACTTTCACATAATGCGTCACAATTTGTTCGTAAAATTTGTGTTTGTTTATATAGAGAAATTATCATTATCTTGATCACATTATAGGATTCTAAAGTTTTAAAGAATAATAATATAGTTATAAAGTAAAAAATATAGTTATAAAGAATATTTTGTAAGATACAATTCTGCCGATCGTTTAATATTGATAAAGTGAAAATTTGTGTTTAACAAACACATATCTCACAGAAATGATGTAGAAATAAAACAAAAAGTGTACGTAAAATGTCATTAACCGTATTATTATATTGGCATTTTTATTTCTAAAGTGTGCAATTGTTAAATAGTTACATAATTTATTTAATTATTGTTCAGAGTACATCTCGAGACGATGGCGGCAATCAGTGCAGACGCATGATATTCGTATATTTTAAATGCTGATATTTTTTTAGGTTATCAATGTTGTATTTTTATAAACGTTTAAAATTTTCGTGATTTAAGTAATCCATTACGTCATTAATTATGTGTTATCATTAACACTTATTTCACATTTTTAATTATAACCTTGGTAAGATGTAAGTAAATCACAATAAAATTCGTATATTTCTACAGTTATTTCTCATGATAGTTATTAGGTTAATGACATTTACATCTGAACATTATATTAATATTTATACAGGGTGGAACATTTGAATGGAAATATCTAGATATCGACGTTATTTATAGATGTATGAAAATCTGTTTAAGGTAAAGTTAAACTGTTCGAAGAGGAGAAAAGAAAATAAAAGAAATATTCCCTTCGAGGTAATTTTATCCGAGATTTCAAGGTTGTCGACGTTTTTTCTTTTCTTTAACGGAATCATATTTCTTCCATATTCTCGTAGGGAATAAAAAGGACAAATTCAGTTACTACAATAATCTCCTAAATATTTAGGTACGAATATATGCATTAATATGTCATAGTTACTTTTAGAAAATATTAATTGTGGTTAAATGATCAAAACGATGCATTGTTACAGATAATTGAATCTATCTTTCTATTCTTTATAAGATTATGGGAACAAATGTACGATTCAAAAAAATAAATAAATCAATAATTTTGAAATCTCGAAAAATAAAAAGATCTTGAGGGAATTTTATCTTTCTTCTTTGAACAGTTCAATTATTCTGCATTAAACAATTGTTCTTCATATTTATATCTATAGATAGTGAGCGGTGTGTTACAATATTATACTTATTCTACAGAATGAGTTATATAAAGCCTAATATTGAAAGAATTTATCCCGAGATAAAGGTAGAATTGTTATTATCTTTGTATACATTATTTTGGAATTTTGTGATAATACATATCTTCAGTAAATCGTTTGCTAAAGAAACAAGAAATTTTTATTATGATTCATTAAATTTGATTAGGTTAGAGAGACAGTATGAAACATCTCTTCTGTAGAAGTGTACAAATGATAAGAAGAAAATCGTTCAAGTAGTACATTTTATTATTCGTCACTCGGGCACTGTTAATTTTTTAATATTATAACTGACATTAATTATCAAAATCGAATCAAATATTCATTCAGTTTAATATTTCACTATTCTTTATTAAACTTCCAAAAATATTCGACCAATTAAATACAAAAATACTGATCAGAATATTTAGCATATTTTTCTATTCAATTTTGTTCACATCAAATCCGTTATATTAATGCGAATTTATGATGCTACCGACACACGAGATAACTCGAGCGTTGTAACAAAAAATATAATTCTTTTTAATAAATGATTCGATATTAGAATGACTCCACTTAAATTTTGGTACACCTGCTGTATGCATTGGCACCGCCATCGTCTAATAAGCCCATCGAATGTCATCAATTTCCCTCTCTACTTCCGTTTCTTGCGAAACTTCCGCTGCTTGCCCGTTAAGAGGTTTACACCTTATGCATCGACGAATGCAATCAGACGTAGTCGCGGTGTCACCGAAACTGTATTACCACTAATTCCTGTCTCCTATTTATTTGCGCAGCCTGCCAAAATGGTCTGGGTTACCATCCACGATCAGGTATTACTACATCTGAGTAATCAAATCAGTGGATAAACTTAATTTGCAGTGATTTTATTTTGTGTACTGCTAGTCTTTCTTTTTCTTTTTTTTTGTCGTTCAGATCGTTTTTTTTTTTTTCTTCTTTATCGCACATGGTATATACTGTTCTCTGCTGCGTTCGTTTAGCGTGTTTACGCAAAACGTTTGCGAATACTACAAGCACGCGGTTCCAATTTTCGAACGAAGTATCAGCCTGTGTAATTTTGTGACACTGCTTTAACGTGTGACAAATATTAAATATATACATCTGTCGCTGTTCCACTTTGCACGCGGTCCTCACTTTCGCTTTATCCTGGCTGATTCGAGAAATACTAATTCCTTCGTCACGATACGTTGTACTATAAAAAATTGTGTGATTCATTAATTTTTCGATACTCGAATCAGTCTTTGAAGCTTGTTCGTGATAGCAGCTGAGAATAAATTTGTTACGTGTACTTAAAAAAAAAAAATGAAAATTGAATGAAAATTAAGCCTACAATGGCAAACGAAAACGTGTTTGTGTTGTAATATTGAATGTAATATTCGCAAACATTTTTTATGTGGTTTGCTTTAAAAATGTGAGCCTAACTCTCTTTCAATTTGTTGATATTTGGTGCTTGCTTAGCTTCTGTTGTTTCTTTTTTTTTTTTCGTATTCAATTCGATTTGTTTGATATTTGTAGTATTTTTAATCGAATAAGTGTGGTAAGTATTACTATGAAAGTACGACTTGTTATTGTAACTTTAGGTTGCAACTGTGATTATTTAGAAAATCATGGTTCTTATTTATTTTTCGCATGATATGTCTGTGTAGTCGAATTGTCGATTTCAGTATTCTCGCCACTTAAATCAGTGGCTTTTGTTACCGTTATGTTACCTAAATGTTCTTTTATTTTTTGATTGTATTAGTATTTCTGCATCATTGACAATGGGACGTGATGAATGTGTACAAAGTTGAAAAAACTTATCGAATTTTTCGACATAATTTTCACTGAACGATAGTTATTTGAATATGAAAAATTCTTTTTTAAAACTTTTTTTTAAAAATTGTATATTTTCATCGGTAAATGTTGTTTGGATCAGTCTTTGCTGTACGAAACATAGAATTTCAATGGAAAGGTTTTTTTCTTGGACAAGAAAAGGTGTCTTCAAACATTTTTTGAGTTAAGTAGTAATGTATAATCTGCTTTCGGCCATCTTTAAACACGTTCGCATTTAGATCTTAACCAATCCAAGGGAAAACTTCTCATAAAGCAAAAACTAAATTTACATTTAAATTTTTGCTTAATTATTCTTTGCTTCGTTTTGTTTCTGATTGCGTAAAAATACAGTTGACGATTTCTGTTGCGTTAATTTTCATATGAGCACCTCTGTAACGAGAGTGGACTTAAAATTGATCTGTGATTGTATCTCGTTAATCAGAAATCGAGAATTTGATTAATTTAAGAACTCTTGTAGTACTTCAAGTAGATGTATTATTTGTAAATTACGATTATCAGGTAGATAATCTTTTCATGAATCTTTTCTTAAGAACAATCTGCTTATCGTTAATTATTAAAAAATTCCTACTGTAAATTTACGATTTTCTTTTATGCATTGCTTACTTAACCTGTTAATTGATAAGGAACGAGTTAACTGGTTCATCAGTACATAGAACACAATAATTTATGTATCGAAGAATTATTAATTTTGAATTGTACTGTTGTGCCTGTGTTAAATATGAAATATTATGTCACTCCGTAAGTTTGTGCCAAATATTTTAATTAATATCCAAGGAAATACTATATCGACGACGTAATGGTCTTACCAAAAATTTAAAAAAAAGAAGAAAAAAGTTGCAGAATTTGATTATAAGAGCTAGAGTGATTTAATTTCTGTTCGAGAAGTGAACTCAGTTAACAGGTTAACGCATAGCCAAGGTCCTGTTTTACGAAATTAAGTCCAACAGTCTGCATTGTTGCTAAAGTTATTTATAGCGTGGTAGATACAGTAAAATCTCTTTGAAAAGCAAGATCGAAAGAGACACGACGCACCAATGAGAATAAAGCTTATCGTCCATTAAGAATGATAAAAAATACGTTTTATTGGTTTAGCTGGTGACAATGGTTTTTACATATGTACAAGAGGTGTAAGTTTGGTATAATAATAGAAATATGAAGTACAATTGTAATCATGTTGCATTCTACTAGCAAACATTCTTTTTGCAAGTAGCAGTTTATAGTAAAATGTGATATTATAATTAATGAGTTAGATAAGAATTTCAAATATTCCCTTTTGTGTGTAACAATTTGAAACAAAAAATACAAATGGTAATCTTGAAAATTCATTGAGGAAAAAAAGACGATAATGTAAATTTATGATGTTGAAACTTTAAGAAATAAAATATTCTTCAAGTTAAACATTAGTTCTTTTTAATTTTTTCTTCTTTTTTTTCATGACTGTTCGAAATTTTACACATTTATTAATTTATAGTATTGTTATTTTTTCCTTCTCTAGTTGAAACAATACGCGAATTCTGTTAAACAGATAAGCTTTGATTAAGGAAAATTGTTATTTTGAAGTGAAATTGTGATTTTTATTATAACAATGAAATATTTATTTATTTCACTAGTATTGTAAAAACAAAAAAAAAAAAATAGAGATATTGTAGCTACTTTTAAATGATCTTTTGCATTTAAAAGTGCACGATTATATTGTCACACGATGTGGAACGATTTTTTTTATACGATCCGTCATCGGCAACCGAATCGTTCGATCGATGGTTCGTGTGTGATAATGTTGCCTGATTTTTTACAGTCCTACATATATGCATAGAGTGTTAATGGCCAAGGACACTGTAAAATATTATTTAAAAAAAAAAATTACTATTAAGAAATTTAAATGTGTTACTGCCACCATTCCCAAATAATTTTACCAATGCCTTAAAATGAAATATCAGTTAATTTATTACGTATAAATGACTGTTGTGAAATATGTGCGAAAAACCATTCTTTTCTACCTTTATATGTCATTTTTGCACAATATTTTTTACACATTTATACAATTGTATAATACTGCAGCAATTTTTGCATAATGTTATAAATATATAATTTAAGCATGTAATTTTTTCATTGTCAACATTAACGCACGTGGTTTAGGAATAAATTATTAATTCTCTATAATGTATTTCAAGTTGAAGATTTAATTGATCATCGAAGTTGCATGAAAATTTAATTCACTTATCCGTGTAATATGGTTTCATTTTTGTAGTATGCATGTTTAAGAAGAACAGTGGTTTATGGTGAAATTTAACTTGAAATTGTTTCACAGTCAAGTTTTTATATTAACAGATAGATAAATTATTATACCAGTACATAGTAAATTCAGTTATCTTTATGACAATATTTTGCGTACTTTCATGTGTTACGTGAAATTTAAATTCGTTAACACTACTAACATTAGCTAAATCAATTTGCATGGAGGACACCTCAACCAAGGTGTTACACGTTGTAACTAAAGACTATTAATGGTGGTGGTGAAATTTGATTTTTTTTTTTTCTTTTTCTTTTCTATTACTGTTTGTTATGATTTTTATTATCACTAACAAATTACTACTACTGATCTCCACTGTGAGGGAGAAGAGGGATTGCAGAATAGCTGTATTTAATTTTGATAACACTTATCTTTCCTACTTTT
>NW_017101298.1:148533-155037 GCF_001263275.1 Habropoda laboriosa
TGTTAGAAATGTAGGCCATTAACATTTACATATTTATCGAACGTTTGTCTAACATTGCACTGGAAAATTGTCAGTATTTTTATATTTACAGAATGTTGCACGAATTGTTCATTTTGCATTTTGTCACGATTAAACAAAATTTGTAAAAATACTTTAAACAAATGTTTTTAGAATTTAAGAGAGTTACTTAAAAATATAGATACTTATGTCTTATTTCATTAAAAAAAAAAAAAAAAAAAAAATTGAAGGTAGCCTTTCTCTCTCATTGGTGGAAGGGGAAACAGTGTCAGGAAGCTTGTTAAAAATATACAGCAAGTCGAAATAAATTTTGCCGCCAATTTTAGTAGTCTTGAGGATAATATTAGATCATCCTGAATAAGCCGTTCATTTTGAAAAAGACAACATTGAAATTAAACATTTTTATTTAAAATAATCTCTTTCCAATATCTTCTTGTTGCCTAAATCGTTTTTGTAAATTAATTCCGAAATAGATCACAAAACTGTGAGCACGATTTTTTTCGGGTGTAAACTAAGGTTTGAATCGGGGAGATCCGTTTGCGTCTCTCCTTCTATTAGGGATTCAGATTTTTACGTACACAGAATTAACTGTCTTGTAACACGTTGACAAAAGTGTATCGAACATTATGGAAATTATTTGAAATAAAAATGTTCCACTTCAAGGCCGTTACGTCTTTTCAAAACAAACGGCTGCAAACTGCGGGAACTTTCAGGATGATCTAATACCTCGTAGTAGTTTACTAGATATCAACTTTTGTTTGCGATTCAGAAAAGCGTTTTTTTTTTTTTTTGTTTTCGCATATTAGCTTGTTTTAATTGAAATTGTATAAACTTAACATCTGAGTCGCTTTCAAATGAAATTACCGTTTGTTTGAATTGTGTTTAATAGCGTTTCCATACAACGTGAGCTGTGAATCTAATCGTTTGACAAATTTTCACAGATGGCTGGAAAGCCGAACACACAAGCTTTATACGCTCAAAGCCAGTTAGATCATATGTGCGCTCTGGACATTGAAAATCATGGGTCGTTTGTACGTCTTTCCGGAATTATTTGCACGATCGGACCGGCCTCTAGATCCGTCGAAACTCTCGAGAAGATGATCGAAACTGGTATGAACATCGCTCGATTGAATTTCTCCCATGGATCTCACGATTACCACGCCGAGACTATTCGTAATGTGCGACAAGCACAGAAGAATCTTTCCAGCCGTACTGGCATTAATGTTCCTGTAGCAGTTGCTCTTGACACCAAAGGTCCTGAAATTCGTACTGGACTCTTGGAAGGCGTAAGTATTATATTAGCCCGTTCGTGTATTTATATTAGGTTGTGTAAAAAGTCCGTTCGCGTTTTTTCACAAGAATATAAAGTTTGGTCATTTTAATATCAGACTTACCTAATCAATGAGATGTGTACCATTTTGTTGTATGACCTTTACCCATCTGTTTGGTAACTAAAATTTGTTTATTTGCTACCTGTCGTTATATGTATTAATTATTTATTATTTTACCAGGGTGGATCTGCTGAAGTGGAGTTAGTTAAGGATCAAACTTTCAAACTGGCTACCGATAAATCGTTCATGGAGAAAGGCAATGCAAGCGTTGTCTTCGTGGATTACGAAAACATTTCCAAAGTATTGAAAGTTGGAAATCGTGTTTTCGTTGACGATGGTTTGATCTCCCTCATTGTTACCTCAGTTAGTACGTATTATTTACACTTCTTTATCTTCAGTTCAACTAGAAAAAGAAAAAGAAATCTATTACACTTTTCAATATATCTAAAAAATGTCTCAAGTTTGTTAGATTCCAATTATTTGTCAAAGAAATAAGATTTAATTCAAGTATTAAGATTTCTATTATTAATAAGTATATTATTACACACAGAAATTTTATAATGCAGACTATGATATATACATGATACAAGGTATCCCAGTTTTCTCTGATCAAACTTTGTCGGTATCTCCTAAATTAACAAATTTCTTGACTTCAACGACTGTCTTGTTTATCTTCAATTTTTCATATCTAAACTATCTAAATATATATACAGAGTGTCCGTGTTTTTAAATTTGTTCGTATGTTTTATTGGTATAAGTAAGAAAAACAATGTTGCATAAACATAGGTCGTTTGAAGCTTCATTAGAAACTTATAACAAAAATATGATACAAGACACGAATGGCATTGGCAAAGGTACGTTGAACTCCTTCAACAACCTCAAATCGTAAACACGGTTCACCTAAACAGACTAGATGTACATATCGCTGATCTATTCCTATTTTGTATCATAACCGCACATCTGTTACCCATTCCTTTCGTATTTCGTATTATTATTACATCTTTTTCATAAAGTTTCAAATGACCTATATTTATACATTTTTTTGTTATTTATAGCCATAGAACATATTGACAAGTGTGATCAGAAAAAACTAGGACTCCCTGTATAAATGAGTTATTAGTTGTAACAGATAATTTATTTGTGTTTAAACATTTAGGTTTTATCTAACTTGCTGAATATTATTAATAAATTTTCATAGATAGTTGGCTTTAATATAATAATGAGAGTTTAAATATTTTTACTCTTATTACAAACTCATATTGAAGGAACCAAATATAGAATGTCATGGTATTTTTATGAATGATTACTAATTATTAATACAAATGGAAATGATACAAAAATTTGATAATTTCAAAAATTACAATATGTTACAAATTTTCTTTTTATGTGTTTCAGGTCCGGATACGATTGTGACTACTGTTGAAAACGGTGGAATGTTAGGTTCCCGTAAAGGTGTCAATTTACCTGGTGCTCCAGTAGATCTACCAGCAGTCTCTGAAAAAGATAAATCTGATTTGAAGTTTGGCGTTGAGCAAGAAGTCGATATGATCTTCGCTTCGTTCATAAGAGACGCCACAGCTTTAGCAGAGATTCGAGGAATCCTTGGTGAAAAGGGCAAGAACATTAAAATTATATCTAAAATTGAAAATCAACAAGGTATGACAAACCTTGACGCGATTATCGATGCTTCTGATGGCATTATGGTAGCCCGTGGTGATCTTGGTATTGAGATTCCGCCAGAAAAAGTATTCCTGGCGCAGAAATCTATGATTAGCAGATGCAATAAAGTTGGAAAACCTGTAATCTGTGCTACACAGATGCTTGAGTCTATGGTGAAGAAACCACGTGCAACTAGAGCTGAAACATCAGATGTCGCAAACGCTATCCTTGATGGTGCAGATTGTGTCATGTTGTCAGGTATAAATTATTTAGTTACTATTAATAAAAAATTATTTACATACAAAATAATTTAAAATTGTGTGGCATAAAGTATGTAAAATTCATACAGTTAAAATTACTAGTTCAAATAAGTGTGATAAGACACTAACAATATTTCCTATTAAAACGAAAATTGCAGTTAGAGCATTTTAAAGATTTATTTTTAAAAAGAAATATAACAAATATATTAAATGACTTAAGTATTGTGCATTGCACTGTACGTTACATTCTTATAGACTTATATTTGCACCAATATTTAATACTTATTAATTAATTTAATATATTCAGGTGAAACTGCCAAAGGAGATTATCCACTGGAATGCGTGCGTACAATGGCTAACATCTGTAAAGAAGCGGAAGCTGCTATTTGGCAAACAGAGACCTTCCGTGATCTGTCAAGCAAAGCGATACCTCCAATTGATGCTACACATGCCATAGGAATTGCTGCTGTAGAAGTGTCTGTGAAGTGTTTAGCTAGTGCTATTATAGTTGTTACAACCACTGGTCGCTCTGCACACTTAGTCGCAAAATATAGACCACGCTGTCCAATTATTGCAGTAACCAGATTCCACCAAGTTGCACGACAAGCGCATCTGTACCGTGGTATTTTGCCGCTTTATTATGAAGGTAAGGAAACATGTTAAAAAGTTAATATATAGCATTTAGTAAGTAATATAAAAATAAAATTTTTCCTTAACAATGATGTGATTGTAACTTGCATAACGGTACACAATAATTATTTCAGCATTACAGAGAAATTTTTTTCTTTCTTATGTGCAGAGGCACCATTGGCTGATTGGGTGAAGGACGTTGATGCGCGTGTTCAGTTTGGATTGAAATTCGGCAAAAGTCGTGGATTTGTTAAAGCTGGAGATGCAGTCGTAGTGATCACTGGATGGAGACAAGGCTCAGGATTTACAAATACACTTCGTATTGTGTACGTAGACATAGAAATTCCTCCAGATGATGATGCATGCTCTATACGTAGCGAATCCGATAGCTATGATTATATCCTTTAATTTGTGCACGTTTAACATGTATAATGTATTAACATTATTTATTAGCTTGTTTTGAATGTGCTTTATAGTAATAAAAATTTATCTTAAGTGTTTTAGATCTTTAGGTCCAATTAAAATAACCAGGTCGCGTACTTGACCTTTTTTTAATGGATTTTTCCATTGCTGTAAATTATAAGTTTTGTTGCTCATTGTTATATTTTGTTGTTTGTTACAATAGTAAAGAATACTTTCCCAGTAAATAAAAAGATGATATAAAGAATTTCATTCTGCTCATAAAATCGGAAAATTTTGAAGTACTATTGCTTATTTCTGTATTGATAATAGAATAATTTGTTATTATTAAATAGAACGTAATGTTTTAAAATAAGTTTTCTGAGTAACCTATTTAAAAAATTGTTTCTTTACCTAATGCAATAACTTTACAGATGAACAATTAACATTATTTCAGCATGGATGTAAAAACATTAATTCTGTATTGCATGACCCATTTCATTCTAATTTCTGCTTTTTATTTTTATGCACTAATTTATCTAACATGCACACTAATTTACATGGTATATTACTATTGCACTTTTTTTGACTTTATTTGTTTCTCCTAGCCTTCTTAAATTGCTATCCTATTTTATTATTTTTGCATAACATATATCTATCAGCAATTCTTTCATGTTTGTTTTTTTTAATGTTCCTAGACTCTTTATACACAGAGCATATACATACATTTTTCCTGGCTCATTTTTTCCAGTATTTGTTATTTTTTTTGTATATTTTTACATCTTATCTGGTCATTATTTTTTATAATAATTTAGAATTATTAAGCTAAGGGAAGGAATAATATAATATTTTTTTTCATTTTTAAATAAGCATGTATTTTCACACAAACCTTAATGTGTGTAAAAAAAAATAAAGATTTAATATATTCGCCGGTAATTATATTATAAATAATAATTGGTAAATTATGATTGCTAACGAGTTATTTTTAATTTCACTCGTATTATTAGCTCAATATGATTGTAGATATATTATAAAATTAAGCGTGATGAAACAATATTTTAGTTGATTATTGTAAATTATATTAGTTAAAAAATTAAGTTTTTACTTGATAAAGAATGTGTTTTGCGATAGATACATCGAGACTGTGAATGCATTCAAATGTGGCTGGCTAAAATTATGTTATTTTTTGTATTTTTAACTGTGACAGCAAATTAACCCTGCATTTTGTTTTATTTTTATAAATTTAATAAGGAATACAATATATATTTTAATTTTCTTCTTTTTAGGACGGTTGAATAAACATACTGGCTGGATTGTAAAGAGCAGGAAACATTAACTAACTGTAGATTTTGAAAATTCAGTATGTATGTAACTTATATTGTATGATGATGTATGATGAATTTAGTAAATTCATTGAAAGGGTAACAATTTGAAGATGCCAGTAGCTGCAGTATTATTGCCATTACAACGTACCTATACAAATACAGCACATCAAAATATATGTGTGTACGCACATATATATGTATGTATATATATTCTTGTATACATACATACATATACAGATATGTACACATATATACACAAAGTTATGAAATAATAAAGTAAAATAATTATTTTAAACAGTAAATTATTGAAACTTGAATTATTGTTTGCTAGAAAAAACAGTATGCTTGATTCTTTAATTTCTGTAGACAAGATAAATAAAACAATTTATTTTATTTTAATATGTTTTTTATTATTCCTTCAGTTTGTTAAGTAAATAATTAAAAACTTCAAGGTAAAAGCACTTAAATTTTATGAAATAATCATAATTTAGATAGGAGAAATCATACTGAATATAATTTCGTATTAATATAATCGTTATAATTTCAAGTGCATTTAACAGATTAAAAAGTAGTATAGTAAACAATTTTTAAATAATGTTTTTTAGGTATTTTGATAATTATCATTTTGAGTAGTCTTTTATTTTGTGACTGTAGCGAAGTATTCGTTAGTAATAACAAATTTTATTTGCATACATGTATTCATTGTTTAATGTCTAGTCACAAATCGAGTTCAATTTCCACAGTTACCGTAGTCGATATAATGAACTATCATTCTCATATTATATATTCCTCATGGAAATTCCGAATAACCTACTACGACATATAACTCTTGCAATAAATTTCTGTCTAAGTGTGTAACAGTTCAAAAGTTTTCCGTATATA
>NW_017101298.1:155240-156304 GCF_001263275.1 Habropoda laboriosa
AAAATTGAAATATATTTTAAAATAAAAGATTTTGTAAATTGTTTTTAAGAACAATAAAATTCATATAAATAAAAACTGCAATTACATATCAGTTAATTTAATAGATTACTCGTCTCCTGGTATCGTATATATATGTTGCTGTATATTTCTAACGAAGAAAATATTTTGCAAAACTAGAAATTTATATAAACAAGGAAACAATGGTTTATATTAGCAAATTTACATTTATTTATTTTAACATAAGATTACTCCATGACGCAAACAGTATATACGTACATGATGAATATTAAAAATTTATTTTAGAACTATTTACAGTTACGAAATGTTTCTAATTTAAACTAAAGAGTTATATTAAAGTAGAAAACATACGTTTTCTTAAAATAATCTCACATGTTAGAGAATGTAGTATTCAAATTTTTTTATAACCGTAACATGTAACACTACGAAATTCATAACCTCTACCAAAACTAATAGCAAAATGGATAAATAACATCTAATAGCAGTTTCTACAAATTATACATACTTTTAGGCTCCAAAACGTAAAAAAATTCCAGTTACAATTAAATACATAATGTTATGCACTAACGACAGTGTACCAGAAACTAAATGGATCAAATCATGTCGCCGAATGCCATGGGTATTTTGTTATAGTTAATACAATTTAAAATATTATTCATTATTCTTTAAGTTTGATTCATTATTTAATTTGTTTATGTTTAGTTTTGTGTATGCATTTTGAATACTGTATTATTTCTGTTGTTTTTGTACTCAAAGAGATAACCTCATTTTCGAAGAAAAATATATAAATAAATGGAAATATTAACATGTGCAGTTTTGTTTAGAAAATATATCATACTGCTGCGTTCAAAATAACATAAAAGATAATAAATTTCAGTTTAGAAATTATTTAGTTAATTAACAAATGTTACACTTATTACTATTACTTTGTTACATCTACTCATTGAGCAATTAGAATTTTTGACGTTCGTATTATTAACAAGTCTTATAAAATGTCGAAAAATATTTAAGTTCTACCAATTTTTCGAATTATCTAAATCATATTA
>NW_017101298.1:156980-157828 GCF_001263275.1 Habropoda laboriosa
CACAATTTTCCAAAGATTATTATACTTGCAATAATTCGAAAATTTAATTACTTAACTATTTTGTTGAATAAACGTACTAGTTAGTGTACTTCTTCTTTGGTTTCTTTATTATACAGTGGTTTTTCATTTCGTTTATAAAGGGTGTTCGGCAAATTGTAGTACTATCGGCAAGGAGGTGATTCCTCATAAAAGAAGTAAATGAAAATTGCAGAATAAAGTTTTTTGATTGTTTACCTAGTTTCCAAGAAAAATAATTTCGAATATGAAATCAGAATGCCAAATTTTTTCATTATTTCTCTGTATCCAATTCACCCTCGCAGTTGTCTCCACATTGCGACGAAACCTGTATATCTGCATTTGTTACTTATTCATTTATCTTTAATAAACAGATGATACATCTCGAAGATCAATTTATAACAGACGATCAAGTAAAGGCAGCTTATCAAAATACGCGTCTCGAACACAATGTACACCTTGATATAAATTCCAGTCCTAAACTAGCTAGGCTTACCAAAATTATGGTTACACTGGGTAAGTCAGGTGTTTCTACATGTTTTTCTTTACGCTTAAACAAATTTCTTTTTTTTTAAAATGAGCGACTATGAAAAGTTACTATTAGATGGTCTTAACATTCGCTATCCTATGTCCGGGTCACTAGGGACCCACTCTCTTTATATCGTAATGTGACGATCGTCGAGTAAGATCTTATTTCACTATTTCTTTAATAAGAAAAATATGTGATTAATGAAAAATTACCAGCATGCGTTCGAGAATATTTTCTCTACTCAGACTTTCACATTTTCGAGGATTAAATCTTTCTATATTGAAAGAAAGGAAGATATATAGAA
>NW_017101298.1:157857-160577 GCF_001263275.1 Habropoda laboriosa
CCTATTGTATCCTTAATAACCTTATAATTATATTATTTATTGTCGTATCCCTAAACTGTCTACAGATGCATTGGTGAGAATTCATGCGGGTTAGAAAAGACCCGGACATCGGATTTTACGGTCCGTATACCGTATATTCTACACAAGTGTTAGACCGCAAGGAAGCTAAACCTGATACTCGTAGAGTCAGGGACTACGTTTTCGAGCCTCGCGCCCGCCTTTGTAGTTTGCCGAACGTAGTCAAGGACAGCGAATAAAAGATAAGCATGAAACGTGAGTCGAGGCAACCACGCGATTTAAATATCAACTTTTTTAATTTTACGTTTTTTTATCCCGAAATTTTTCTTAACATATTGATGAGATTTTTCTGATGAAAATGACATAAAACACGACATAATTTGAACAACATTTACTTATTAACACGTTCACGTGTTGTGGCGGCCACAAGAAAATACATTTTAAGCATATACATTAAGCAGCTCATATTTCAGCTGGCAATACACAACACAACTAACTACTAAACCAAATCATCAGAAAAATTTTCAATACTATAATTGAAGTAAACTTTCGTAGAACGAGAGTGAAAAATTGAAAGAATCAAAAGAAAAAACGCGAATTCGTATCTTTTTCGATTCTAGAATATAAGAAAATTTGAATAAAATACGCGACGAGAATTGGGGAGAAGCATAAGTTAAACGCGTAAAAATATTCAATAAAAAACGAACTAGGGATGAAGCTATTATTTCAATACGCGATGCACTGACTCTAGTATTTACTAAAATTCAAAAATTCTCGTATAAATTCCGAAAATAGATTATTAATTACGGTAAACTACTGAGACGGTTTAATTAAGGGTGGGCATGGTGCTGCTTTAGTTTGAAATGATTTATAAACACATAATTAACAGAGGAAAAACCGTGAAACGGCAAAACGTCAACATTCTAATTGTTATAACATGTAAACAAAACTTTAAATTTAGTGTAAACAGAAAAAATATATAATACAATTTATTTCACGGTATTGCAACAAATAAACGTTGAATCAATATTTAATTCGTATAAAAACAATTATTTAACGTAATAATTTTACCTTCACTATGGCTATTTTTAATCTACGACCACAGGTCAACCTGATTTCTAATCCTTACGAACTTTAAATTCAGTCTAAACTGAGAAAATATATAATACAATTTATTTCACGGTATTGCAACAAACAAACGTTGAATAGATTCTTAATTCGTATAGAAACATTTATTTAAAATAATAATTTCACCTTCACTATGGCTATTTTAAATTTACGACCAAGGGTCAACCTGATTTTTAATCCTCCGAACTTGATTTCACAACGAGAAAGTAATAAGATCGTTGAAACGTACTTATTTGTCAAAGAAACTTGCAAAAATGTATAAATAATAATATGTAATGTTTTAACAAATTTTTGGAAGTATAAATTAATAATAAAATTGTGAAAATTAATAAATTATACGTTATTATAACATTAATAGAATTATGACTAAACCGAAGTTCGAAGTCGAGTATTTAAAGTCTGATATTACGTGCCTAGCGAGTGCCGGTAATTGTTAAAATTTGTTTAATAATTAGTAATAGAAATTCTAATTGATTCTAATGTATACAAGTGTTACAAGAAGGCTGAGTGTGTACAGGGTGGACATAGACTAGCTAGTAGCCCCCGACCACTCTATTCACATCTCAGAACCTTCAGGTCAAAATACGCCGCGAAGTGTCTAGGGCCCAGTATAAAGGGTAAATGATTTCGCGGGACATCGGCGGGTCCTTATATACCTGCGGTACCCTCTCCCCAAAGTCATTAGCAAAATCGTCGGTTAGGTCAGGCGGGAAATTTTCGCGGGAGATTTTCGCGGGAGATTTCCGATATCGTAACACGGTATAATTTATCAATTTTCACAATTTTATTAAAAATTTATACTTCCGACAATTTGTTATAACATTGCATATAACAATTTATACGTTTTTACAATATTCTTCAATGGAAACATAGGTTTTAGCGTTCTCGTTACTTACTCGTGGTTAAATTAATTTCGTAGGGATTAAAAATCAGGTTGACCTGTGGTCGTAGATTAAAAATAACCATAGTACAGCTAAATTTATCGTGTTAAATAATTCTTCTTACACGAATGAAAAATGTATTCAACGTTTGCTTGTTACAATACCATGAAATAAATTATATTACACATTTTCTCTATTCACACTGAATTTAAAGATTATAACGATTAAAAATCAAGTTGACCTGTGGTCATTTATCAAGAATAATCATAATAAAGCTGAAATTATTGTGTTAAATAATTTTTTTAATACGAATTAGGAATTTATTCAACGTTTGCTTGTTACAATACCATGAAATAAATTATATTATACGTTTTCTATATTTACACTAAATTTATCGTTCTATTCTAACAAGCAAACGTTGAATAAATTCCTAATTCGTATTAAAAAAATTATTTAACACAATAATTTCAGCTTTATTATGATTATTCTTGATAAATGACCACAGGTCAACTTGATTTTTAATCGTTATAATCTTTAAATTCAGTGTGAATAGAGAAAATGTGTAATATAATTCATTTCACGACACTAAAACAAACAAACGTTGAATACATACAAATGTAACGATAGAAATTATTGCAATAATGCGTAATGCAATTGAAAAATTGAAAGAATCAAAAGAAAAAACGCGAATTC
>NW_017101298.1:162370-165392 GCF_001263275.1 Habropoda laboriosa
TGATATTGAATTTTGTTTAGTAATAATTTACCATCCAACGAATTTGCATGAATTGCATGTTCAGTAGTTAGTTGATTTATTATTGTATATTGTGAGCTGATTTGCAACGAGTGAACTATGCCCATCCTAAATTAAACCGTCTCAGTAGGTTACCGTAATTAATAATTTATTTTCGGAATTTGTGCGAGAATTTTTGAATTTTAGTAAATACTAGAGTCAGTACATCGCGTATTGAAATAATAGCTTCATCCCTAGTTCGTTTAGTATTGAATATTTTTACGCGTTTAACTTATGCTTCTCCCCAATTCTCGTCGCGTATTTTATTCAAATTTTCTTTTGATTCTTTCAATTTTTCACTCTCGTTCTACGAAAGTTTACTTCAATAATAATATTGAAAATAATATAAATTCGCGTGGATGTAGGCCGACCCTACATTTTACCGACACTTGTCGAATCGACCCTACATTTTACTGATACTTGTGAAATCGACCCTACATTTTTTTTTTTTTTTTACGTGGAGGTTGGTCGACTGTACGTGATAAACAACTGGCAACCAAACGGTGGCTCGCTAAAGCGATATATTATGAAATTAAATTAAACACTCAATAAGTATTAACATTAGATTGTTTCCTCGATATGGCCATGGTGGTCATCAGTGACTGGAGTGCCTCAAATGTTTAGAATAATTAAAATAAAATAAATGTTGTCAACTAAAAATTTTGAACGTCATAGCTAGCTAGACATTATTTTCAATTGAAAAAAAAAAAATTATAAAGCATAATACTATAACCCTATCCTTAAAATGTATTTTCTTGTGGCCGCCTGACAGCAACCTGTAAATCTGACGTATTTTTCTATTATGAATTGTCGAGCTGTGAAATCTCCTAAAGGAAACCGACTGGTGTAACGTTACACGCTTGACTGACTGCGAGCGAGATAACATGGGCGCAGCAATGACACAGACCTAGGCGTAGGACCATCTATACTGTCACTTGTAGAATCCAAACTTACTGACTCTTGTAGAGAATTTACTGTATTCGGTTAAACTTCGATGCTTGTCCAAATAGAAAGATTACGATGGAACAGAAATATTGATAAAACACTAAACATTTTGATAGTTTCTTTTCATTTCTTTATTTTGGTTTCTTTGTGATTCTTTTGTTTGTTTCAATTTAATATTTTCATTCCTTTTCTTTGTTAAATGCATAGAATTCTGAACATAATTCCATTGTAACAATTTTCATAATAAAAAGGAGAGTATTACACTCGGGTACAAAAATTATTGTGTTCTGTACGATATTACATATACATTACCGGCCAAAAGTTTGCAATCACCCGCCAATTTACATTAATATTAAATCTGCTACTAATTCTTCGCAGATTTAAAATTGACGTTGTAGAGATCAATAGCAATTTCGATTGATTTGAATGATAAAAAACTGCTAACTTTTTTCTCAAAATTTTTATATAACTTGCAACGCACAGTGATATAGTGTATACGTTTGCTATAGGTAAAATGAATTCTCATCCTGACGCCATCGTTGATATGATGATGGCTGGAGCAAACATAGTCCGCTTGAACATGTCTCATGAAACGGAAAAATGGCATGCAATCACTGTTCGGTCTATTAGAGAAGCTGGGAATAGGATGTATGAATTCACGAGCGAGGTTTACCCCTTAGGTGTTGCAATGAATCTTCGAGGTCCTGAAATAAGGACGGGTGGTTTTCACGGTGACGAGCTGTGCCTAGTATGACTATCATTTAATATCTCATAAATCAGTATTAATTTTAGCGATACAAAATGAGTACGGTATAGATTAAACCCATCGTGATATCCATCATTGTTCCTATAAAGAAGATAGTAATTAAATGAAATAGAAAAATTATCATGAAATAAATAATTAACCACGAGATTAGGGTGTTTACATTTGTTATTCTGTTATTCATGCATAGATTTGTGAATTTAAATTATTTCGAATTAAGGTAAACATGTTTGTACTGCTCTTTTTGTATCGTATTTAAATTATTCTAACACTTACAGCGTTTACCATCCGTATTAAGTATGAAATTTACATTCTTTCCCATTAAAAAAATGATTATTTTATTTTTTCCAAACTTACATTTTTCACCATTTCAACTCCTCAATTAACGAACTTTTAAGATCGATTGTCTTGAAATCCTTATATAAAACGATATATATTTTCAACTTCTTTTTGTGCAAGAAATTATCAACGTTTCTTCCTTTTTTAAATATTTTTTAAATTTAGCGTTATCGGTCTTATTTTTGTACGTATCGAGTGCGTATATTTTCAGGGGTACGCTAAATTAAGAACAGGTAATTTGGTCAGGCTGGTAACAAATGATATTGCAAAACGTGCAGGATCCGCTGGGTGTTTCTGGATTTCTTATAGCGAATTACCTCGAATATGTCGATCCGGCGACAGAATACTCATCGATCGAGGCACTGTTTTATTACAAGTCACCTGTATACGTTAGTTAATTGAATTTTATATTTTTTGGGACGTATTTGTCCCATTAATAAAATAGAATTATACGAGTAATATCAAAATTTTAAATCTCTTTACCATTGAATACGCTATAAGTTAATTTTCACATCATTTTTCAACGTTAAACTAGGATATCTTAAAAAGGGTGTAAGAATTAAATTAAACCTGAATCATGGCTCAGAATTAAACGAAGAACGTCTCAAATTCTGTGACTACAAAAAATGAGTAAAATTTCGAATTATTTTAATACAGGTGAGAAATCTTTGATTTGTAAAGTCGTCAAAGGTGGTACTGTAAGGGACGATGCATTGGTACAGTTATTAGACAGTATAATTTCGTTGCCACAAATTTCGGAAAAGGATACTCAACACGTCAAATTGGCTTCCGCTTTGGAATGCGATTTTGTCATAGTGAATCATGCGCGCAATAAGGAAATGATTTTCAGCGTTAAAAGTCGCTTAAAAGAAATGGGTATGCGTAGACTGTATAAGGTTTTTGCACTATTCCCAACAT
>NW_017101298.1:165432-174177 GCF_001263275.1 Habropoda laboriosa
AAGTTTTCGTTATTTCTTGTAAACGTACTACTTATGAAATAACACTGGGAACTAAGTTTCCGAATAATCTCAAACGCTAACAGATTTTGTTTAAAGGAATTACCGAAATTTGTGTGGCAGCAAAGATTTCGACACAGCAAGGTTTAGAGAATTTCGACGAAGTTCTGAACGTAGCCGATGCAATTCTTATTGATAGAAGGAGTATTGAAATCGATGTAGGAACCGAAAAATTGTTTCTCGTCGAAAAGATTCTTATCGCAAAATGTATCAAAGTAAGTGTCCATAAGGTCGTGCCTATTTTTTTTTTGTATAAGATTCAAAAATTTCTTACAATGTAGGACAGCAAAAATCAAACATTCACAATAATATGAAAACTCATAATTTCTTGTGTGTTTTCACCCCTAGGACCGTTTCATTATCGAAACAAAAAATGGTTTCGTTATTAACCTCAGTTGAACTGCATTTCTGCAAAGTTTCAAATTTTTTCAAATTTTCTGTTTACGGAACTTGCTAATATTTACAAAAAATTAGTTAATATTTTGGAACGCAATACATGCCAAGTTTTTCCCCCAATTTTTCTTTAGATGGGAAAACCAGTCGCGTTAGGATTTCAAGTGAGCAATAATGGGATTTCAAGTGTGCAATAATGGGAAATTGAACATCGACATGAATCTAATTGCAAATGCTGTTTTAAACGGAGTCGATGCGATATTTCTTAAAACTGGAACTTTAAATGCGAAAGAAACTACGAAATTATTGAAAGATGTCGATATGGTATGTAGAGAAGCCGAAAGCGCTCGGTGGCAGAAAGAAATTTTTGACGAACTGAGCTGCAAGGTATTTGAATAAATTGAACTTGTATTAATATAACTGAATTTTCTACGACACAAGTTAATTAAAGCGCCAGATGAATTGATTTTCTCCACTAAATTAAAAAATTCTTTAAGATCATATTCGCCATGACATGATTTCCTGTAAACTCCATTCTTTAAAATTATTCTTATCTTTCCAAACATATGTCATTTCTATTAGTTTGATAAATTAATTGCACGTAAAATAGACGTACTGTTAATTTTCCTGCATTTGAAACTGTAAAGTCCATTCAGTTCTGTATTACATCGGTGCATTTTCCTTTTATACTTTTTTTTTTAGTTCCAATAACTAGAAACTTTCATTTATTTTCCCATTTCTAATCAAAAAATTGAATTCTATAATAAAAAATACATCCATATGTATTCAAATATCGTGATAGACAAAAAATGGTGCCTCGCTGTTCTTTCCTTTGACTCTTCAATTATTCAATTTGCACCGCATACACTTTCTACTTAAAAAACAAAACAGGTGCCAGTACCTTTAGATCCCGCACAGGCTATTATAGTTGGGGCTGTTGAGACATCCTTAAAATCGAACGCATCTGCAATTATCGTTACAACAACATCTGGGCGCAGTGCTATTTTGATATCGATGTATCGTCCCAGATGTCCAATTCTTGCAATCACGCGTTATGGAGTAGTCGCAAGATTGTTACAATTGTATTACGGTGTCCACCCTTTCCACTACAGAAGTAAATATTAGTTTTATCCTGATTTCAAATGAAATTGATTTAAAAGTAAACGTACCCCCTTCTTTTCTACTTTTTCTTGCGCAAGCACGCGTACACTCCCGTTCATAAGTATTGGGGCACTTACCGAATGTGAATTAAATCTGAACAATCGTTACGATGTGATTAAAATAATAAAAATTATGATTCAGTTTGGAATCTCGTAGTATTAAGGAGCATATGAGCCACTCAGAAGTTGAAATGATTAACTTCACTTTTTGAAATTCTTCCAATTTTAGTATAAAAGCACATGCTTGATGCTTAATTCTTCGTGAATAAAAAAAATTTAATAAGTTTAATTTAACGGAGTTAGCCACTTTGGCTTCCGAGTGGTTCATATAGCGCAGCCCCGCGGGAAAAGTGTTTCACAAGTGAAAATTTCCAATTTTCATTCTTTTGCTTGGAATATCTTCTAATACGTAGATTTGTCGTCCGAAGAAATGTCAAAAGTTTGATTGTAATACTTCAAATGTAGTATCAACCCTTTCACTGCTGTAGGCGTTTTGAAAACGTGCTCGCGTTGTGTCCTTGTCGCCTTTTGGCACACTTTCGTCTTAATTTAACAGAACAGATTTTTAATTTTTATTTTACAATTTTTATGAAAATTTTGAAACTCCAAAACGAAAGATTCTACTAAAGGTTGAGTAACGTGTTTTACGTAAAGGGTTAAGGTGACGATATGATACTAATTTTGATAAAGAAATTTCGATCACATAATACTTTCTGTACGAGCATTATAGGTGTTCTACTACCTTCACGCTTCATTTTGTCTCGTCACTCACACACTCGTTCTTTGACTACTTATTCTCCTTCTCTTATTGCGTTCATCTTTCTTTCTACTCTTTTCCCTTCCTATTTTCCTATTATTCCGACACTCTCTCTTTCCTTTTCTTTTTTCTTCCTATCTATTTTCTCTAACCATTTCTCTATCTCCTCATCCTTCCCACTGTTCGCCATTTCCTCTATCCTGAGGTCTTCTAATACTTACGAACGGCGCTGTATGTATACATTCGTAAATAATAGTTTTTGCGAATGTATGAAACATTGGAAATGTTAATACGTGTACCTAGGTATAATTGCAATAATTTGATACTTAGTACTGCAGTAAAAATTATACAGTAGAACACCCTATAACGCGAGAGATACAAATTAAATTCTATTTAGTACGGTTTCTTCGTCTGTTAAATTTTCTAGAGCTTTAGAATTTATACAGTTCTTTTCTGTTTTCTTGATGGCTTTATATGGGCGCAGTAGCAAATTTTTCATCGCGTTATACAGGGCCCAACTGTACTTAACATAATTTTCAATACAGCGAAGCCTTTGTGCGATTGGACTAAAGACATGGAAATTCGAATACAAAATGGTGTCGACTCCCTCCGAAGGAAAAAGTATATTAAGATTGGTGATCCGATCGTGATAGTTAGCGGATGGCGTCAAGGTGCAGGATTTACAAATTGTGTGCGTATAATTTACGTATCACCCGGACACATGGAAAATCAAACGTCAAATTTTGAGCCCTGCTGGTGAAATATTTACTCCTTTCAATGTAAACCAAGCGGTTTTACAATTTTTGTAACAATTAATAAAATCTTCCGCATCGCCAGTTCAATTTTATTCCTTTGGTGATCAATTGTTGAGTTCCATTTAATTTTATATTAAGAATTTGTTTTCGTATTGAAGTACACGTGTATTGACAATTTTGCATTTTATCAGTGGTTATTAGCAAAAAGTGGGAGTTGCAAATAGGTAAAGTATTGAGTTGTTGCATGTGAAATGGCAGACTTTACAATCGTGTAAAATTTTAAAAATTGCGTTCTGAAATTTGCTACCATTTATAGGAAATTTAAAGGTGCAAAATTGCACAGAATGCACGCAATATGAAAGAATATACAAAATATCCAAATTAATAATGCTCTTTATAGTATCTGGTAGGTGAAATAATTTTTTTACCGAAGTTCTACTTTTTTTCACTATATTCTTAAAAATATGAATTTGCGTAAAAATCCGCAGTCTACTTGTTATACGTCAATTTAAATCTAGAAGTTAAGCAAAACCAAGCCAAAGTAAAGCTTAAAGTTAACCCAAACCATTTGCCATTTAATAATGAAGCAATTGAACCACCATGATTGGGGTAGAAATGTATGAGTTTATCTTCCTATCTTCTAGGGAAATTTGAAATCTAATGATTAACAAGTTATCGATTAATAGTTAATTATTAAAATTAAGTAATTAAAATATATCGTGTTAGTAAGGGAATAAAGTCAAATTGTAGGTTGTTATAGAAATAATGAAGTTATTATAAATATTTTACATTGCAAACTTGTAACGATTTAAATTAGTAATTCACTTAAAATATCATTGTTTTCCACAAAAAAGTTATTATATTTCCTACAAGTTACAAATTCCACATAATACCAGATTCTGATACATCGAAATAAATATTTCACTTCTACAAAAAAAAAAAATCGAAATTCGTATTTCTCCCCTGTCGACGAATAAAAAGTAAAATGTTACTAAAAATTGCATTAAAATTTAATTAATTTTCCCGTACATTACGGACTATAGTACACCGAGACTTTTAGATCCGATTGTACAGACCAGATAAGATTACAATTATTGAAATTTGCGTATTGATACAATTTTTATTTAGAACATACTTCTGTTTTATCACAATTGTTATATCCTCTGTAGTGTTTCTTATCAGCGGATGATCAAATAGGTGTTACACATTGTAGGGTACGTGTTGCAAAGTTTCTGTGGAGTCTGATAAAACGCGGGAGTCGTGATTCACGTACTCCTATCGTATTGAGGCACATTAAACGTGTTATCGTAACGGAAAAGCATCTTTTGTGCTTTACGTTCAATGTTATCGATCGTGGAACGGAATAGTAAGTTACTAGGAGTACGATTTCAATCACCAGATAATATGCTTTCACTTTTAATGTTTCGGATATTTATGAAAAACTTCGTTTCTGTCGTAAGAAATAAAAGATCTTAACAAAGTTCCGATCATTTCTATTCTATTCCGTCTATTCCCATTTGAAACTTCGAAGATGACCTTTATTTCTACACTTTGATGTAGCTTTAAAAAAAATTTTCTCGCAGCAAAGAAAAAAAGCACTGTGCACCGGATAACATTGCAAAAGTACAAGTTTGTAAGAGCTTCAATGAAACACTCTGTACAGGGTTGGCCACGTGAAACAGGCTACTTAATTATCTTCTCTAGCTACGGTGGTACGAGAGCTTTTATACATAATTCAAATGGTTTCAAAGGGTGAATAAGATGGATGAAAAATTTGTTTGATGGAAGAAATGGCAGAAAATTAAAAGTAAATTCCACATTTGATTTAAAATTCTATAGTCCAAGGTCATTTTAAGGTCATATTGCTGTATCTTTAAATGCACATCAGTGTCTGCTACAATATATGGTAGAAAAATATATATATATATAAGCAAATATAGGTGACCTTGAATGAAACAGAAGAAATGGCATTTGTTAAACAATTTTTCCTCCATTTTGTTCATCTTTTGAAGCCATTTAAATTACGTATGCAAATTTTCTTTTTGGGGCACCCACATAATCGATGTTCCCCTGTTCCAAATATTCTAGTGTATAAGGTTGCAATTTATTTTCAACATTAGTTTCTGTACAGTTAATATATGAACCACTGAGAAGCCAAAGTGACTAACTCCATAAAATAAAATTTATTAAATTTGAATTAAGCACCAAGCTTTGACACTAAAATTGGAAGAATATCGGAAAGTGGAGTTGATCATTTTGGCTTCTCAGTGGCTCGTATAGAAATAAATGTTCAAAAATGATGTTAATTCTTCTCGACATCGAAATCCATTTTTATGGTATATGCGATCAATACAGCTAGCTATTACTGTGGGTAAATATATTTATTCAGACATTAACAGCCAAGATGTTCAAGTGGACATTAACATTAATGCCAGAATGTAATTTTATACGCTCTTGTGCTTCCTAGGTACATACAATACGTATAACGTTCAATTATCGATCTTCTTTTCTCAGCCATTTGTCTGCACTTATAGCAGAATTATGACTTATCTTCGAGTATTTGCACATGATCTGTGTGTGCACCAATTATCTGTAATTCTATGTGAATGTATAAACGAGTACATTTTCATTTGACTGTTATAAATCTATTTTTAATTAGGGCACTAATTTTATGGAAAATGTGAAAAATTGTAGTTTATACTTTTAAATGTTGCTTTATTTATTATATTTAGGAAGTAAAGATAAATTTT
The DNA here is from genome assembly GCF_001263275.1 of Habropoda laboriosa. Classification (NCBI taxonomy): domain Eukaryota; kingdom Metazoa; phylum Arthropoda; class Insecta; order Hymenoptera; family Apidae; genus Habropoda; species Habropoda laboriosa. Next base: position 171,305 of record NW_017101298.1, read on the forward strand.
TATATGCAAATATGCTTAGAAGGAAACGAAAAGGATTAAGAAATAGAAAGTAGAGATAAAGGTATCTGTCTTTCTTTTTATTTATTTAACAGAATGCTCGTTTAATTGGATCAATGGAAGATTTACATGAAGTTCGTTATTTTTACGTTTCACGTTTAGTAGATTTGCTATTCGAGATAGTTTTACATTACTTTTGTTTATCTTTTATTAAATTTTATATATCATGGCGTACAAAAGTTAGTAATTTAGTAATTCTTTAAATAAACAAATATAGAAGAATAAAGAGCGTTCCTTTTATTGCAGTATTCTTCCCTTATATCCAATAAATCAGATTCCTGCAGGTTTTGCTTTCGAAAAAAACAGTGAAAAACCTATCTGGTCCAATATTTTTGCTTATGTAAGTTTATATATTTTTATAAATCGCTTTTGTTAAAATAAATAATATTTTTCGTTGCTTCGAAACGTTATTACTTTTGCACGGAATTTTACATCTTTTATGAAACATACTATTCACTGGTAAACTTTATATTTTATTATAAACCATTATCAGCCTTAGAATTTAAATTAACAGAATACAATGAATTAATATTAATACTAATATCATTTCTTTCTGGTACTCTCTTCAACTTTTTGGGGTGTTTCATTTACAATTATATTTCGAATATTCATGATTTAGTGTTTAATAAAGTGGAATTTTTGGTCAAAAAATTATTGAAAAACATTACGTTTCCGAGGGGTTTATTAATTTACTTGTCTAACACCTTTTCGTGTAATAACAGCTTTCAACACTGTACAATCGGTGGGTATATTTAATCGTCAGTGCAAACTTTTAAATTTAATTTTATTTCAACTGGAAATTTTGTCAACTTCAAAGAAGAAGTAAGTCAAATAAAAAAGTTCTATGAAGAAGATACGGGGCGAATAATGTAAACAAGATGGCCAAGCAAAAAGGGAAGAAAGGCTTACAATTAATTTTCGAATATATTTTACAAATGCGTGTTTTTACTACTTATTTATCCTTCTTCTTTTTTTTTTTTTAAGGAAAACAACTCCAATCGTTGATTTAATAATTCCGTGGGTAAGAGAGCAGAAAAAATATTGTTCCACTGTTCACCGTATAGTATATATGTATAGGTACATTTGTACTCTAATCACTAAGGACATTCATTTCCTGCGATTGAAACGTGATTGAACCCCTACTGAGAACTGTATCTAAGATTTGTTCCTTATTCATCAGATCTTCACAAATTTGAGGCTTATAAGTATAATATATGAATAAACTGGAAAATCAAAGCGTAAAAAAGTGAAGTGCAACATTACGAATAGTATTGTTAATTTTCTTAAACAAACAAAGAATACTATTCTAATGTCGTATATATGTGTTAAGATAATATTCAGTTGATCATTTTTCCGGGAATAGAGTACTAACAATATTAAATCAAAATTAATAACACTATCGTGTAGTACTATAATAGAAAAATAGTAGAATTTTTAAAAACGTGATAAACGTTAATATATTTTTCTTTTATTGATCCCAAAAGAAATTCCATACAGAGTTATATCTCTAATTCCAGAAATCAGGAAATGTTTAAATTTAGTTTTATGTAGTATTCGAAAATTCAAAAATTCACATATGCGCCTACATAGATTGAACAATAAAAAGTTTATGTTATTTTATTATCATTTACCTTCTATTAATCATAGGAATTATATTTCACATCATCCAGAACCACAAGAAAATATTACAATTAATTAATTTCCTTTCACTTCTATTTTACAACTTCCGAAGAATAAACATTTTTCAGCATTTTCTTGTTTCCTTTTTTTTTTTTTTTAGCGGTTCTCTATATCACAGAAACAGCGATCAGCAATTGTTGCTGATTTATTGGAATACTTGTAACATCGTTACCCTTATCGTTACATAAATTGAATACATCCAGCTATAAAACAGAAAACTCTAATCGATAACGCAAATCACGAATGGGTCGTTTCTGGATGAACCCGGTGAGCGAAGCTTTGAATTTAAAACTCGTATAAACCACAGAGACGTCTTTTTCACTTTGGTAGAGAGAGAGAGAGGAAGAAAGTAGCGGTTGTAAATCGATGGTGGAAAACTAGTGAAAAGTCATGCGACAAGATCGTCCGGCGGAGGAATTACAAGCAACTCGTCGTGCTCGTACGAGGAAAAGGGTGCAGAAAAGGCGAGAGGAGAACGCTTGCGTTCGAAGCAACCGCGTGGACACTTTCGAGCGGCCACCTGTGCCTGCGCCCACACTCTCCTATCCCGTGAAAACCACCCCAACCCCTATATATACCAAGAAACTCTCGATATCGTTTCACTTCTCGTCGTCCCTGTCGCATCGCGCGACTCTCTCGATCTCCAAGATCGCTCTTCCTTCAACGAGCAAATTCAACATTTCTTCGGAAATTCTTTCGTCCTTTCGGTCTACTTTCCACGGTAAGTTTATGAATTTGTTCATTTTCTACCTTTTCTCTGTATTTTTTCAACTTTTACCTTCTTTTCATCTTTTACCTTTTCTCTGTATTTTCTTATCTTTTCTCTATGTTTCTCATCTTTCACCTTTTTTCTACATTTCTTTATCTTTTAATTACCATACCTTTCCATGTAGCTGTCTAAAATTTTCTTTTATTAAGTAGCGATTTCCTACCTTCTTTGTAACTGCTCTTTTATTAACCTACTAATGAGTTTTAATGACAAGACATTGGTGAACATGCAATCGTTTTTCTTTGATCATACTAAGTTTCATTTGTGAAAATGTCTACTTTAAACGAGGCAACATTACTTTCTGTACAATTACGTTTGAATTGAGAGGACAGTTAGCAACAGTGAGTTTCTACTTGTTTAAATTTAT
>NW_017101298.1:174422-181826 GCF_001263275.1 Habropoda laboriosa
TAATATTAGTACTGTATACTTACTGTCATAAATGCCAGCTGTGAAAATTTCAAAAAGGAAAGAAATATACAGTGCCTTTTAAATAGCACCATTGATTTACAAGCTATGGAAATTTTTGCATAGATACAATAATTTTATTTCGTTGATTTATATAAATGCTACAGAAATCATATAATGATTTAAAATTGCAATGATTTAAAAAACATCTTTAAAACATCGTTACACTCAAATGTTGTTATACTTTGAGTTCTCTGTTTCAATTTCGAAACTCTGCCTTATTATGCAGAAGTCTATTTGACAACAAGCTAAGGAAACTGAAGTGTTTAGAATTAATGTTTATATAAATTGTTTTCCAATGGCTTTTAAAGAATGTGCATATTCAAACAACTTGGATTTTTTCATTTCAAACAATTTCCAATTTAGTCATTGCAAGTCTTATTTATAGAAAATGAAAAACCCAAGAAAGTGTGGATTTCTTGTTGAAATTTGAATAAAACTTTTTATATTTTTATAGTGAATAAGCAAATTTCAATTGTTTTCGCAGTGTCGATATTACGAAAGTGACATCAATAGAGAGGACTTTAATGTTCTCTAATGTTTAAAATTCAAATAGTATTTACTTGTTCTTAATGTTTTTACTTTTGCCTCAAGTTGTTTGAAATAATCGAACTCGAAGTTAATTTCACGTGTCATAAAGTATTAAATTAATCTCATTAAATCTTCAAATGCGTCGCACATGCTAATATCATTTGCTTAATTTCTCAATTTTATTGTAGAATATTCTTCTTTTCATATTTTTATTATTACGCAGAAAATCTCGTGATATATCAAATGTAAAATAACTTTTTTTATTTAAGCATTTTGGACCTCAGACGAGGTCTCTTTAAGCTATACATAGATATATTAGGTCATCCCACAAGTTGGTGTCGAATTTTACAAATTAGATCAAGATTCTCAACAAACCTTTACGATAATAAAAAAAAAAAAAAAAACTAAGCGCCTTCTCGTTACACAACTTTCTCCTATTTTCTTTGGTAACGATATTATGTCATCGCTACAGAATTTCCTTGGATTTTCATTAAAGTATTTTTCGCTTTCGGCACGAACTTATGGGATGATCTAATATTTACTATAAAAATGAAATTTTCAAGTTACAATTTTTTAGAAAAGTGTAAATGCATGTAATGATATTTGGTAAAGTGGTTCACATTTGTACGTTCAATGATAATTGAAAGCTTATATTTTTGCTGTTGACTAATTAAATTTGATCGCTGTGAATTATAAATATATTTTGAATTTCGATCTTTATTTAACGACTCTAAATAGCCACTTTAATTCTTTGCTATATCGTGTTCCAAGACAGTGGTCGTTTATTAAATGTTCGCAAGATACACGCGAGTTAGAAGCTGAAACACATTAGAAACTTTAATTGCTCGTTAGATTGCGTATTTTGTGTAAATAATGCATCTTCTAATACAATTTCTTGGCAATCTGGGTCTTTAACGATCCAAGTGAAACTTCACTCCTGTATTTTCTCGAAAAGAATTGTTACTTTTACTGAAAAAGCTTTTGAACATTTGACTTAACAAGCAATTACATAACGTATTATAGTAGAGACTTTGATAAGTACCTCAAAATTGTTTCAGATCGTTTGAAAGTCTAAAACAGTAAAACAGTTAGATTTACAATTAAATGTAAACAACCAAGTTTGCCCACGGAGTGTTAATAATAAGTTTCTTTCCAACTTAACACGTCTTTGTTCTTTCGCGACACACAGACGTGATGTAATCATTCGCAAACAGTCACTCGATGTGTGAACTTTCATATTATAACTGCCATTATCATTGAGTAACCGAAAATTGCTTAGAGTTCCCTCAAACCGTATAATTGTAAGCCGTTTATGAATTCCTTTGTCAAGTTTCTAACGTCGTGATTGCATTCTACAACATTCATTCGCAAACAATGTCCAAACTTCTCAACCGTTGTTTATGATTGAATAGGTGCTTCCTATGTGACATGTACAGGTAAATCCGTGCAGAAGCCGAATATTGAATAACTTTGAAGCATATGATTTTAGCGTGCGCGATATAAAGGCAAAATGTAGAAGTGAATTCCTACCGACTGGATTCGTATAATTAATTGAGAGCCACCGAGTTTCCGTTGCGATTGTAATCGCAGAAAAATGGCAACTGGTCGTCAACGATAATGGAAATTATACCGACGATTGATCTGTTTTCATTTCTTTTAATAAAACTCTGATTTTAGGCAAATATTGGAACGAATTCATTTCTGCACCTAATATAGATTATATTGTTTTTAAAAGTGTTTTCGTTATACAGTGTAACGAAATTAGAATAACTAAGTAGTTATTCTTAGAAAGAGTATTTAAGCTGATTATTTTGGAATTTTCTCCTTTATTTGGGATTTTTTTTGTATGTTTTGGACTTCTTTTATCGATGATTAGTGTTTCATTTATGGGAATCGTGGAAAGTTTGCTCGGAAAATATTGAATTAAGGAAGAAACGATGAATAGCTATTTTTAAAGAGTATTCTCGATTAAATTGCTGTGCCATTGTGCTTTCTTGTTTATTTGTTCCTGTTATTTGGAATTGAAATGATAATTAACGTAACGAATTAAAGAAATCAAAATTATGACAAATCAACGCAGCCATGAATTAAGCACACTTTGAATTTGCAAATTTTTGTCTTTTTTTCTATTATGCTCGTTTGAGACGATTTAATTCGCAAAATGATTAATCTATTTTACCTTAGAGTAAGTAACCAAGATATAACAAATGGATTTATTAATTACGTATGACTGGAACGTTGAAATTGTTCATTTCAATATTTTTCATATAAAATGCTTCGATATGCTACACCAAAGAGAAAGAACACTCTGTGTAACATTTCGCCTTTGTTACTAAATCAACGTGTATTTATAAATACACATTCTTGATGCAAACGTTAATCGAAGGCAATTTTAAAAATAATTTCTTGCTCGTACTAATTGCATTGCACAGCTAAACTAATTCTGTGCTTCCTAGTTAATTTCAATTAATCTAATAAACTAATTGTCTTCAACGTTCAGAAAGCTTTTCGTCTGTTGAGAATTAATTTTCCAAATTTTCGAGCAATATCGTTCTCCTCGAAGATTCATTCCTGTTTAGTTGTATCTTAATTAAGTAACGTCTTTGTGATACGTCGCGTCGCTCGTCTAAAAATATTATTGCGCAATCGATAGCCCAAGTATTTTTCCACAAAATACTTGAACGAGGAAACACGTTGAAAAAGCATGAAACTTTAGGCGAGCTTCGTTCGTTGTTCAAGCAATACAAATGCATTGAAACTTTGTTTTATTAGTGTGTATAAGTTTCATGATTGATAATTTTAGTATACATAGTAACGTTTGATATTTAGCGAAATTTTATTTTAACAGTGAACTGTTATTATTTTTATTGGCAGACGTATATTTTAAAATAAATTCAAATGAATTACAATAATAATAAAATAAGGAACAATAAAATGAGGAACAATAAAATAACTGAAATAATAATAACAAAAACATATGCATACACATTTTTTAATATGACAGAGATGGAAAAAAGGAATGAATAATATGCTACCTGTATTTAAATGGAAATGTGTTAATTAAAATTGTGACAGAAATAATTACCATAATGAAACGGTACAATAATTAATGGCAAATATAAAATATCTCAATAAGCCTTGACATGATTTGCTATGTAATACACAATTGATAGAAAATCTATTGCAAATATATTCGTGTCGCACAAATAAAAATATTTGATTTCTCTAAAGAGATTAATTACAGTATTCTTGATGGAGTGTAGATACTTTTTAAAAAGTCTGTAATGGAAGTATGTATTTACGTTTAAAACTTTCGAACAAAATTATTTTTCTTCGCAGCTATGTTTAATTAAGATGTCATATGCATATTAGAACGAAATTAGTAGAAGTTTTAATTAAATTGCTACTGAACTTCGTTAAACGAAGAGCCCTGATAATTTCAGCCCAGTTTCAGTTTTAAACATTCCTGTAATACAATTAAAATTAGAATTAAGAGTAAAATTTAACATTATCTTGTATTATTTTCAGAGAATACCGACAAAATGTTAAACAAACTCTACATACTATCAATCATGCTTTTCTTTATCATTGGCTTTGCTTTCGGCGCCGAAAACTACAGAGACTACGAAGGTACGTTAAATAACAATTAAATTTCTATTAAAAATTTGATCAGTTTTGCAACGAAATTAAGAACTTACATTTTACTGCATTTTAATTATTAAACTAATATTAAATTAAATATATTACAAATAACATATTTTTTACATATATCACATAATATCTACTGAATGAAAATTATTAGTTTAATTGTTAAACTAATTAATATTAAATTTATTTAGTTTCGTATTAAACTAATCAATATTGAATTTATTAAGTTTCACGTTATAGTAATTAGTTTAGTCAGTTTGTCTTCGACGCTAGGGAGCAAAATGATAGTTACCGTTAGAAAACATTTACCATTCTTATTATTTCGGAACAGATCTTTCCATTTCATTGATCTGTATCAAATTTACAGATGGAATACAAGAGAAAACGCCGGTAGAAAATATTCAAGAGCTTTACAGACTTCTTATGCAACGTAACGCTTTAGAAAATGCTGGTTACGGTGAAATTCCGTTTGAACATTTAATGATCCGCAAATCTCAGCGATCACCTTCATTGCGCTTACGCTTTGGTCGTTCAGATCCTCATCTATCTGTAAGTACACTTGTTCCTTTCTGAATAAAACATTTTCTTCTATCGTAATAATAAAAGCATCTTCGGAAGAAAGTCGTCGCAACTGTTCGATATGCTAGTTGAACACAAAGCACACAATTATTGTTACAAATTCAGAATACTTTATAAACGAAATAATAAACGTACGTGGTACAATCGGGCAAAGAGTGATTCCGCGTGCAAAGATAAGCTGAAAATGTAGAATAAAATTTGTTCGTGAAAAAGACTTACACTTGTTAGTGTCAGAAATTGATAAGAGAATTCATAAAATAAGGGTCGCGATTTTTTCAGAACTCTCCATTGCGTTTAAAGGGACGCAAAGTATTGTTCAACGAAAAATTACACGAAATTAGTAAGATAATATTATCAGTGAGATAAATTTTTCAATGTAGAATTTACCTCGCTGCCGCACTCTGTGTAATTGCTTTTCAATGATGCTGCCGTGGAAAGTTCAGTATTAACCCTTTGCGGTCCTATGTCGAGTCAGTCTGGACATAAGAATTTTTCCCTTCAGATATCGTATTGTTATTTTGTGGTGCTGGATATCGATGGAAATATAAACGCAAAGATACACTTAGATTAATATATATATTCTTAATAAAATTACATTGGATCGAAGCGCGTTGGAAAAACAGAACTGCCTCTAGAACAATTGAAAATGAGGGCGCGGGCCTCAAAGCGCCTCCACGCAGTCGATAGCGCAGGGCTTCGCCTTACCGACGGGTTACAGCACATATAATGATAAATGATAAATTACAAATGATGATAAACCGTTTTTTTACGTGTTAATATTACACCGAAACTTAGTATTTTGTAACTAATATCACGCTGAAATATTGAAATAAAGGGAAACTACATGGTACTGCCCGAAAGTGATCAAATGAGTGCGGACTAACTGGACTATTTGGACCGCAAAGGGTTAAAAATGTGAAGTATCATTCAACAAAGAGTAATAAAATTTTTCTAATTAATTTTGCAAATATTTATATTTTTCAGGTAGGATTACTGTCAAGACCTATGGGCATTGTAGCATCACCAAGATTTGACGATAATTAGAAAAAAATGGACAGCATGTTTTCCTTACTTTTTCCTATCATATGTATAGAAGTTATAGAACATGTATTTATTCATTTGATATGATAATAGTGACTGTCTTTTGTTATGTTTGTTCGTTTTCAGTAACAACAGAGACGAAACGATGAAAGCAAACACGTGGTTTATTTATTATACTTTCTGTACAAATGCCGAACGTGTTTTGAGTGACGTATTGTTAAAAGATCTGTTTGGATAAATGAAACATGTAACCGTGCCGATATCGGTGCTTTATAGTTGAATAAAACCAATTGCTTTGGTTGTAATCGCTTCCATAGAGACCTAATAAAAATTAAATGAACCCTTTAAACCGAATAATTCACATGTCTACTACCTTACTGGATGAATTAATCATTTTTATTTATTCTACTTTTAATTGTACAATTTTATTTTAATAAATAAACAACTTTTACTTCATTAATGAAACAGACTATGGAGCACGACCAAAAGAATTAAATCCCACGATCAAGGCTGTATTTATACTTGTGAAGGACCTAAATAGGAGGAACATCATTGCGAGGCCTCAAAAGAACGAGTTTATCTCAGTTAATCAAATGTATACACATTTTTTTTAAGTTTATTGAAAATAAAAGTCGACATTTCCAAGGTAATTCATTTAAACCCTTCGATTGCGCTCATTGACCAAGTTAAAAAAATTAAATAAGGTGTTACCGTAAGAAAAATGTAGAGAGCGTATATTTACGTCTTTCGTAACTATTGATAAATCTGTGAGAGCGTGTACATACGCCTTTCGTAGTCAAAGAGTTAATAAATTATCGATCCGTAGAAATTCCTGTCAATGTCGACCTCTTGATGAATAGATTTGGCGTTTCCGTTTTCAAAGGCCTCTGTATATTATTGTATATAATGAATTTAATATTTAAGAATATATATTTTATTTTGCTACCATATTGTTTTTTAACTAGGCTGTTTTTTATATTGTTAATTACGAGGAGTAAAGTTTTGTACCACATTTTCGTTATTTCAATAGAAATGCGTGATAAATAATGCACTTTAAGCAATGTAGAATGTAGAATGGACTTTTATCTATATTCTGCAATTAGTTTGGTAGCTGTGAGTAGTGTGGTTTATTAGATATTAGTAATTGTTTATAACACTTAACTATATACGACAACGATGAATAGGAGACGCTCTCTTATAATGTTTAATAGCTCTTAAACTAGAACGAATATGTTAACAAAAATTATATGAGAATGTAGCTAAAGGAAAGGACCTTAAAGTAAAGACAAAATTCATTGGAATTTTCTCTACTTTACGGTACAGTAAGGAACGCTTTAGTAACAATTATTGCAAATAATTGTTATCGAAGCTGGAAAACATTGCCACAGACTCCGTACTTGAAATCGAATGGTATTTCAACGGGAGGAACATTGGAAATTACGCAGTAATCATTGGAACAGTTTCAATTTGGGAGATTTAAAACAGACCAGAGGGAATACGCTGCTCAGTCTGCCGTCAGCCTTCGAAGCGGAAGGATCGAGACCATCG
>NW_017101299.1:0-582 GCF_001263275.1 Habropoda laboriosa
AATGGAGCACGATTCTGCTATGCATTCTGGACATCGGCGCCAAATTTTCGAACTACGATGGTGAGAGCAAATACAGATAATTATATCTATCGACGTTAAAAATGATATCTACAACTGAATGTTCCCAACGAAACCTTTCTGGTACCGAATACAAAGGTGTGGATTGTTATTCAAAGCTCACACAATTCCGGTCATACTGTTAAAGGAAGCGAATATACACACTTAACGTCGGCTAGGCGATAGAAGTTCTTCGCGACTTTCACATAACAGACTTGGGCGATACTCGTACTCCTAAGGCGTACGATTCTGCTATGCATTCTGGACGTCGGCGTCGAATTTTCGAAATACGATGTGGTGGAAAATACAGATAATAAAATCCTTCGACGTTAAAAATAATTGCTTCAGCTAAATGTATACAACGAAATCTTGTAATCATTTGATCCCAATTATAAAGGTAAGCTTGGTTCATCAATATCTTACACGGTTGGCGTGTTGCTGATAAACGAAGCGAATATGCAATTATTTCGTAGCCTAGCTGATAGTATTTATTCGCGACTTTCACATAACATACTTGGGCGATAC
>NW_017101300.1:0-1486 GCF_001263275.1 Habropoda laboriosa
TTTCATAAGTCCTAAACTAAACTGAATCTGTTTATAAAATTATATAAGAATGTAGCTGAAGGATTTGTCTTTCAGACGCGTGTAGTTAGTTGCACGAGAACTTTGCAGAAAGCTGGGGTTGCCGATCCCTGGAATAGACTAATCATCCAAGGCTGATAAAATGTGACTATTAGTTCTAAAATTGTCTACTAGCTGGCAGCATCATCCAATAGTCCTTGCGCTGACATCTGTGGTTACAATATAGTACCTCTGGTAAAAAATTAAACGTTAATGTTAACTTAGATAAGGTCAGGCTAATGCGTGACTAATTATACACTTTAAAGCATGTAGAATGTAGAATGGACCTTTATCTATATTCTGCTATTAGTTTGGAAGCCCTAAGTGGTGTGGTTTATTAGATATTAGCAATTGTTTATAGCAGTTCACTATACACGAGTAGGATGAATATGGGACGCTCCCAAATAATATTTAATAACTCCTAAACTAAACGGCGTATGTTAATAAAACTTGTATGAGAATATAGCTACAAGAGTTACCTTTCAAACGCATGTAGCTATTTGCATGAGAATTTAGCAGAAAGTTATGAAATTATTGAAAAACCTGAAAGATATTGCATTTTTATTACACTCGTCGCATTCAATCGTAATATATTTTCGTTATTTCTATAGAAATGCGTGATTAATTTTACACTTTTAAGTATGCAGAATGTAGATTGGATTTTTATCTATATTCGGCAATTAGTTTGGTAATCGTCAGTGGTGTGGTTTATTAAATATTAGTAAGTGTTTATAAGATTCGACTTGCCTCAGGTACGATGAATAGCGGACGCTCCCAAATAATATTTAATAACTCCTAAACTAAGCGGAATATGTTAATAAAAATTATATGTGAATGTAGCTAAAGGAGTTAGCTTTCAGATGCATATAGTTAGTTGCATGGGAATTCATTAGAAAGGTATGAAATTGTTGAAAAACCGTAAAGGCACTGCACTTGTATTATATCTGAGCATTAAAGTATAACACATTTTCGTTATTTCAATAGAAATGAGTGATTAATTATGCACTTTTAATCATGAAGAATGTAGAATGGACTTTTGTTTATATTCTCCAATAATTTTTGTAGCCGTAAGTGATGTGGTTTACTAGATATTAGCAATTGTTTATAACAGTTGTCTATACACGAGTACGATGAATAGGGGACGCTCCCAAATAATATTTAATAACTCCTAAACTAAACGTAATATGTTAATAAAAATTATATGAGAATGTAGCTAAAGGAGTTAGCTTTCAGATGCATATAGTTAGTTGCATGGGAATTCATCAGAAAGATATGAAATTGTTGAAAAACCGTAAACGTATATAAGTGTAAACGGCATCATTCCCGACATCACGTACTAAATTGTTAATAACTAATTATTCAGAGAGTGTAGCGTACTAAAAACTATACGTGAAAGTTGCTGAAGGTTCACACTACATTCTTCAATTCT
>NW_017101301.1:0-13691 GCF_001263275.1 Habropoda laboriosa
CGCACGTTCCTTAATAATATAGAAGCGCACTATCGGTCGTTGCAAACATTGCAGCAACCCACCTTTGACACACTCCTCATCCACCTCTTGCTTACGAAAATAGATAAAGAAACCACATCAAAATGGCGTGAATATATTAGGAACGAGGCCTTCCCGACTATCGAAGCACTCTTCGAATTTCTCAATGAAAGATTGAAAATAGTAGAACCCTTCAACACAACAAACACACATCAAAATAATAATATAAACAGTCAGTCTTGGCGCGGTCAATTACCTCAACGTACATACCCGCGACCTAATATACAATACAATAGGACATCGCCCCAGCAGGTACTCACGACGCAGGTAGTAGCGTCCTGTAGCTTCTGCACAGGAAAACACTACGCCCAACAATGCGAAAGTTTCTGCCGCCTGTCCATACCCGAACGGTATAAACTCATTCAATCTAAACGTCTATGTTCCAACTGTCTTCGTCCTAATCACTCGACAGAAGCATGTCGATCTACTACCTGCCGACGATGTCATAAAAAACATCATACCTTACTGCATGTCGACGCCGCGACCAGTTCAAAGAACGACATACACTCATTGAACTCATGTTTAGCAATTAACACCCCTTCAGAAGTTTTCTTCGCCACCGCTGTTATCACCATCACAGATAATTCAGGACAGACTCGTCCCTGTAGAGTTTTATTGGATTCGTGTTCGCACGCCAATTTCCTCACGCGTAAATTCATCAAAGGGTTAGATTTAACTCATCAAAGGGTAGATGTACCTCTTTCCGGTGCGAACAACATGTCGTCACGGATCACAAGCCAGACCACAGCTAAGATCAACTCCCGAATAACCCCATACACCAGGAATTTATCGTTCCTCATCTTGAACAAGGTTTCGCAAGAAATACCCACTCAAACATTAGACCGCGACATCTTAGACATTCCGCACAATATTCCACTAGCTGATCCGCAATTTCATAAATCAGCGGAAATCGACGAACTGTTAGGCGCACAATCCTTCTGGGAATTATTATGTATTGGGCGCATTCGATTAAGTAAGGATGCTATGCATCTCTGTAAAACAAAATTAGGTTGGGTAGTGGTAGGAGAAACACTGTCGTCATTCCACTAGCTGATCCGCAATTTCATAAATCAGCGGAAATCGACGGACTGTTAGGCGCACAATCCTTCTGGGAATTATTATGTATTGGGCGCATTCGATTAAGCAAGGATGCTATGCATCTCTATAAAACAAAATTAGGTTGGGTAGTAGTAGGAGAAACACTGTCGTCAAGAACAGGCACAGTGTGCAATACCATAAACACCTCTTTAGAAGGGCAAATTACGAAATTCTGGGAATTGGAAGATAGGACCCCCCGACGGCACCTGTCCCCAGAAGAAAGCGCGTGCGAAAACCATTACCTGGAACACACCCGTCGCGAAGCAGGTAGCGGCCGGTACATAGTAAAACTCCCCCTCAAGGATAATATTAAAAACCTAGGAAACTCGTATCAAATGGCCTATAAGCGATTCTTAGCATTAGAACGACAATTAGATCGAAATCCCGAAATAAAAAACGAATATCACCAATTCCTAACAGAATATCAAAATCTAGGACACATGACTCCTCTCACAGCCAATCATTCAGATGGCTATTTTTTACCTCATCATGCGGTTCTCAAATCTGATAGTCTAACGACTAAAATTCGCGTCGTCTTCGACGCCTCCGCAACGACCACGTCAGGGCTCTCCTTAAACCATACGTTGATGGTAGGACCTACAATCCAGGACGATCTCTTCACAATCGTCCTGCGATTTCGAACCCATCGATATGTATTGACCGCCAATATCACCAAGATGTATCGGCAGATAAAATTAGCCGAAGAAGATAGGAAATTTCATAAAATTCTTTGGCGAGAACATCGCAATTATCCTATTCAAATTTTCGAGTTGAATACCGTCACATACGGCACCGCAAGCGCTCCCTTTCTAGCTACACGCACACTACAGCAACTGGCCAAAGACGAAGGCCACGCCTTTCCAATCGCAGCACAAACGTTAGAAAATGATTTCTACGTTGACGATATGTTGACTGGAGCATCCACGTTTCGAGATGCCGAAATTCTTCGCGATCAATTGATCGCACTCACCGCTAAAGGAGGTTTTCAATTGAGACAGTGGGCCTCCAATAATCTAGATTTATTAACACCCTTTCAAACTTCCCAAGAAGAACACATGATCCTTAACATTACTGACGCGAAAAAGACGTTAGGACTGTTTTGGAAACCGCAAGACGATACAATCGGATACACAGTCAAGAAACGCGATCCTCTTCTACGACATACCAAACGTACGATACTGTCCCGCATAGCTCAACTCTTCGACCCACTAGGGTTATTAGGCCCAGTCGTGTTAAAGGCCAAATTAATCATGCAAGAATTATGGAAACAAACCTTGCATTGGGACGAATCTGTTCCCATGGACATTCATTCCCGTTGGACCACTTTCCAAGAGCAACTTCCACTCATCGAGAACTTTACGGTGCACCGAAATATCTTAGGAGTCGATGCATCAAACATCCAACTGCACGGATTTGCCGATGCAAGCGAGCGAGCGTACGGTGCTTGCTTTTATTTACGATCCACCAACACAACCGGAGAAACCGTCGTTCGATTAATTTGCTCGAAATCGCGGGTATCACCATTAAAAACGCAATCCTTGCCCCGCCTAGAATTATGCGCAGCCGTATTATTAATACATCTCTATAAATCTCTCACCTCGGCATTAAACCTCAAATACCATGACTACATTCTGGACAGATTCGATGATAGTTTTGCATTGGATAAGAACTCCACCCCACACACTCAAACAATTCGTCGCGAATCGAGTGAGTGAAATCCAGGAACAAAGTGACGCGAATCAGTGGCGTCACATACCATCCGTTGACAACCCGACTGATATCCTATCAAGGGGAACTAACCCTGCAGAATTTTTACAATCACCACTTTGGATTAATGGTCCATCGTGGCTAGTGTCCGATAATTTCCAATGGCCACCGACAAATCTTCCGGTCCTTGAAATCCCGGAAATTCGTCCTATAACGTTCCGACGGCAGCGGTTCGGCGGGTACGTCGCGATGGTCGGCAAAGGAGAAACTGTCGCGAGGTGTAGGCGTACTCGGTTTTTATATTGTTAGGACAGGGAGACAGGAGTAGCGATAGATAAAGATAGAAGTGGAGAAAGTGGTGGAAACGGAAAATTCGTTCGTCCTCGTGCGAACCTGGATGCCACATGTGCGCTTCTTAGGCCACTCGAGGACGAAAGCAAGTCTTAACCCGGGGAGAGACAAAAGAACGGAAACTAAAATCTGAAGGAGTTGGAAAAGAGAAAGTTCGCGTGGAAGAATAGAACGAGGTTTGGTAAGGATTTGTTGACGACGCCGTACCCGCCACAGTCCTATAACCGCTCTACACCTTACGACGAAATTATCTGAACCTTGCGAACTCATACGCAGGTTTTCCTCATTCACGCTATTGATTCGTGTAACAGCATACGTTTATAGATTCTATAACAATACGCGAACGGGGCACAAGCGCACCGGACAATTAACTACCGGTGAGCTAGAGCAAGCCCACAACCAAATAATTAAAATTACACAACGGGAGGCATTCCCAACCGAGACATCGATGCTAGGTCAGGTAGACGGCAAACCTTACAAAGGTCGCCTCGTGGCACTGCGTCCCTTTTTAGACGAAACAGGTCTTATTCGAGTAGGCGGGAGGTTACTTAACGCTGACTTGACGTATGATCACAAACACCCTCTCTTATTACCAAACAATCACCCAATTACGAATCTCATAGTACGACACTATCATTCCCATCAGGCACAAGCAGGTACATTAGCTACATTAAATGCCATACGGCAGCGATATTGGCCAATAAACGGAAAAACTCGCGTGAAAACAATAATACGTCAATGTATTACCTGTTTTCGCGCTCGGCCTAGAATACCAGAGTACCCGATGGGTAATCTACCCAAACCGCGCGTCACCTTAACGCGCCCTTTCTTGACCACCGGGGTCGATTACTGTGGGCCGTTCTTCATAAAAGAAAGACGATTTCGGAATATTAAGAAAATTAAATGCTATGCAGCGGTGTTCATCTGTCTTTCCACAAAGGCCGTCCATTTAGAACTGGTAAGCGACCTGACGACTAATGCTTTCCTCGCCGCCTTACGTCGATTTTTTGCACGACGCGGCAAGGCAACGGACATTTATTCCGACAATGGCACCAATTTCGTGGGTGCTAATCGGGAGATGAAGGAGATACATAAAATCATCATGTCCGAAACACATAACGAAATCATAAAACATCATCTAGCCAATGATAGAATTACGTGGCATTTCATACCCCCACGTGCTCCTCATTTCGGCGGGATCTGGGAGGCCGCGGTCAAATCCTTTAAAATTCACACCTTAAAATTATTAAAAAACACACTTTTTACATACGAAGCTTTCACTACTTGTTTAACGGAGATCGAAGCGATCCTCAACTCCCGACCGCTCACCCCACTATCATCCGATCCAACCGACTTAACCGCCTTCACGCCGGCACACTTCCTAACTGGTGATTCACTAACTAGTATGCCTGAGCGAGACTTTTCAGAAACCAAGGCCGGTCGTCTTTCCAGTTGGCAACAGATCCAACAAATAAAACAGCATTTTTGGGCCCGCTGGCATAAAGAGTATTTAAATGAGCTTACTGTTCGCCAGAAGTGGCATCATCCTCAGACTGTCAAGGCAACCGAAGGCCTGCTGGTAGTGGTGAAGGAAGACAATCTACCACCCCTTTGCTGGCCATTAGGACGCATCGTCGGCATCCATCCGGGAGCTGATGGGACAACACGCGTGCTCACTGTCAAGACAGCCCATGGGACCTATCGACGCGCCATGAAGAAAGTAGCGCCCCTCCCTATCGACGATACGTAACCCCCTTTCGAACCATCATTTTGTAAATACATCTTGTATATAATCATGTCGTTTCTTACTATTTATTTCTTTGGCTGTGCAAAAATGTGCATTCATGTTTCTGGTGTACCTACAGGATACTAAAAATTGACAATTTTTTCTTTCTGTTCGACCGTACCGAGGACTCGAACAATGGAGCCCTACCATATTCACAAATAATATATTTTCCGTAAATTGGTCTCTCTCCTCGCCATCAGCAAATTGTGAGTCTGAGGGAGCTGCGCTTCCGTGGCAGCGAATACCTCAGTGATGTGAAGTTGAGGAGACTGCGCTTCTGTGGCAGTGGATTCCTTGATGATGTGAGGATCAAGGATCTTCGACCGCTTGATCCGGCTCGAAGGACCAAAATTATGTACGATACTCTACTCGTGAAACGAGTCTGTTTAGCCTCGTCACCACCAATCACTGTACACACCGAACTTATAAAAACACAAACACACACAGAAATAGACAGATTCTATCAGAAATTCTATCAGAGATTCTATCACCAACTTTGAGACATCACGAAAAATAAAAAGTAACAGTCACCACTAATCGGCCAGTATTTGTCTATCGTGTAAAACATTATCTCTTTTTCACCCACCACAAATCTCATCTACAAATTTAAACAGCACTCGTGCCATTAGTTTGCTGCGAGGGCAGTTCGTGAATTCTTTGCGCCCCGGTCGAATTACGCATCGCGTCGCGAAGTTCGCAAATCACGAACACCCCATCCCAGACTCTCCTACAAATTCAGAAGCGGGATAAAGAACAGAGACAGGGAAGACAGTTTAAATTCACAACGAATAGTGAGACTTTTGTGGTTCGGGAAAGGTACAGTGTGTTGTGTAGTTAATAAGTTGTTAGTTGTGTGGAAGTTCAGTGTGCTTTGGGTGCAACCGACGTGATTTGTGAAGAACTGAAGCGTAGTGTGATTTACCTCTGATCCCGTTCGTTGAGAAAGCAGAGCTCCACAATGTCAAAAAACTACATGATGTCTGAATTAAAAGAATTCCTGAGAGTAAGAAGTCTACCGACGTCAGGCAGTAAGGCCGAATTAATAAACCGATTAGAACAATTTGACGAAAACATTTGGGAAAAACTACACGGAATGCAGGAGACGAGTCCAAATGAAGCAATCGAGGAGGCTGAATCTGTAACAGATCACCCAGAAGACAGATCAGGTAGACGAGACGACGAATTATCTCGGGAACATAATTCAACCATGGCACGTGAGGTGGAATTATTAAGGAGAGAAAGAGACCTAATGCAGAGAGAAGTGGAACTCCTTCGACGGGAACAAACATGGACACGCAACCCGTCCATGAGCCCGGTGACCACAGGAAGTGGATTAAGCACAGCATCCACACATCTTTCCATACGGGAAATAGGCGACCTTCTGTGCGATTTTGAAGGCAGTGAAGATACGTTCTGGAAGTGGGAACAACAGGTGGAATTACTTCGCAATTAAACGAAAATGCGTTACGAGTCTTGATAAGCTCAAAATTGAAAGGGAGAGAAGCGAGTTGGTTCCACTCGAAATCACAGCATCTGACGCTGTCGATCGTAGACTTACTCAGCGAAATGAGAAGCATGTTCGACCATCGACCGAGCCGATTATCGCTTCGGAAAGAGTTTGAGAGTAGAGTGTGGAAGGAGAGCGAGAAATTTGCCGATTACCTGCACGATAAGGTAATTTTAGGAAACAGGGTACCCGTAGCGGACGACGAGATAGTAGACTACCTTATCGACGGAATATCAGACCCGCGACTTCAGGACCAAGCGCGGATGATGCAGTTTCGAACAACCGCCGATCTGCTAAGGGCGTTTGATAACATTTCGCTAGATCCACGGAAGAACGGCGAAAAGAAGGAAGCGAAGTCGAGCAGAGCCAATCAGGCTGAGAGGAATTTGGCGGGATTACCTCCGACGCGGGCGAAGCCGGTGAGGTGTTTCAATTGCCAAGAGAGTGGACATATGGCAGCGACGTGTCCAAAACCGAAGCGGCGACAAGGCACCTGTTTCGGATGCGGATCAACGTTGCATCGATGGAACGAGTGCACGCAACGAGCACCGCGACGATCAAGTGAGGCACCTCGACAATCATCTGGAGGCGGCGCTGTGAGGGGGCCGAGCGCGACAACATCAACGAATGTGGTGCAACCAGTGCTTTGCGCACCATACATGGTCGGAGTGAAATATTCGGTTTACGACAAACATGGCTATAATTGTGAGTATCCGATCAAGGCGATAGTAGATTCCGGATCGCCGATTAGCTTAATCAAAAACAGCTTTGTACCGCTAAAAGCACGATCACCTTTGAAAAATGAGGAACCGGAATTTTGCGGCATTAATGGAGCGCGATTAGAAGTTTTAGGCATATTTTATCACGATGTAGAAACTGAAGGTGTAGCAATAAAGCTAAAGTTTTACGTTGTACCCGACAACACAATAGCGTATATGGCTTTACTGGGACGAGATTTCGTGTCACACCCCGCGGTCGAAATTACCCTCGGTAAAGAGCTGAAAATTGTGAAACGAATAGAATCATCGTCAGCCGAGGAGCTGAATCGCGCAATAAATTCAATTATAAACATCGAATATATTACCGAACCGAGTCGAGAACAAGAAATGTTGCAAATAAATAAAGAAATTGGAACGGACGCAATCGGAAAAATTCGAGATTTATACGATCTCGATTATGTAAGAACAAAGGAAATCAGCGCGGTCGACATAGACTTTGAGATGAAAATTGTTCTAAAGCATGACCAGCCGATTAGTTTTAGACCGAGGAGGCTTTCCTTCGCGGACAAGGAGAACCTACAAAATATTTTAGACGATTTGTTGCGAAGGGGAATTATTCGTCCGAGTGAATCGCCATATGCGAGCCCGATAGTGTTAGTGCGAAAAAAAAATGGTGAGACGCGACTTTGCATCGATTTTCGTGAATTGAATAAGATCACCGTCAAAGATAATTTCCCAAGTCAGCTAATCGATGACAATATTGATCAACTAATAGATAAGAGTTTTTTTTCGACACTGGACTTAAAAGATGGGTATTTCAACGTAAGAATGGCTCCGGATTCGGTGCAGTATACGTCTTTTGTGACACCCATTAGGCAATTTGAGTTTTTATATTGTCCATTTGGATTGACGAATGCGCCGAAGGTATTTCACCGGTTTATCAGGAAAATTTTTTCAAACTTGATTAGAGAGGGAAAGATGCTTTCGTTTTTTGACGATTTTTTTATTGCCACAGAATCGCTAGAAGAACATCTGCAGAATTTACGCGAAGTGTTTAAAGTTGCTGGTCGATATCGTCTCACATTTAGGTTGGACAAATGTTTTTTTGCGCAAACTGAAATAGACCATTTAGGGTATCACGTTAGCGCTAGCGGAATTCGACCGAGCAACGATAATATTGCATCGGTAGTTAATTATCCGGTACCACGAAACGCGAAGCAAGTCCTTCAATTTGTGTCGTTGGCGAGTTATTTTCGACGTTTCATTCAAGGATTTTCGATTATCGCAAAACCATTGTACGATTTAGTGAGGAAAGGGGTACAATTTAAATTCGGGACCACGGAAAACGAAGCGTTCGAGACGTTGAAGGCTCAGTTATCGAGCAAACCCATTTTGGCGATATTTTCTCCAAAGGCGGAAACGGAGCTACATTGCGACGCCAGCGCATCAGGGTTCGGGGCGATTCTGTTACAGAAACAAGCGGATGGCGTTTTTAAACCGATCTCATATTTTAGCCAACGAACGACAACCGCGGAATCAAATTACCATAGCTTCGAATTAGAGTGTCTCGCAGTAGTAAAAGCAGTGAAACGATTCCACGTATATTTGAGCGGGACACAATTTAAAATCATGACAGATTGCGATAGTTTCCGTTTAACATTAAGTAAACAAAACGTAAACCCTCGGATCTCCCGCTAGGCAATGTTCTTGCAAGATTATGATTATGAGATACAGCACCGGCCAGGCACGAGAATGGGTCATGTCGACGCGTTGAGCAGGTGCCACAGCGTATTAGTAATTACGGGCAATACATTTAAACAAACATTAGCGATATGTCAAGACCGGGATGAGGAAATTCGAAAAGTGCGAGAAAAATTGGAAACAACGGAAATGAAGAATTTCGAGTTACGTGACGGATTAGTATACCGAAAAAACAAAATGCGGAAATTACTCTTTTATGTACCGGGTCGAATGGAAAGCAATGTAATACGTACGTGCCATGACGACTTGGGGCATGCGGGATTTGATAAGGTCATCAATAATATAACGAAATTATATTGGTTCCCAAAATTGCATAAGAAAGTGAGAGAACATATCGACAACTGTCTTCGCTGCATCGAATTTTCACCGCCTAGTGGGAAACAAGAAGGTCAATTACATAATATAGAAAAGGGCAACCTACCGTTCCAAACGATTCATCTGGATCACATGGGACCACTGGAAAAAACCGGGAGAGAATTTAAACATTTGTTCGCGGTTATTGATGCCTTCACTAAATATATCAAGTTGTATCCGTGTAAAAGCACAAGGTCAGAGGAAACGATTAAGCACCTTCGGGATTATTGTAGAGCATACAGCAAACCCAGGCGGATAATTTCGGACAGGGGAACGGCTTTCACCTCAAACAGGTTTAAAGAGTATTTAGAGGATGAAAAAATAGAACACGTCTTAATTGCGGTCGGAACCCCGCGCGCGAACGGCTAAATTGAAAGATACAATAGGACAATAACACCTATGTTAGCCAAACTGTGTGAAGTACCGGAAAAATGGGATCGACAATTAGGGCAGGTAGAGTTCGCGCTCAATAACACTGTTTGCCGAACAACAGGAGAAACCCCCAGTAAATTATTATTCGGAATCGCTCAAACAGGCGAAATAAACGATAATATTCGGTTTCTATTAGAAGAAAGGTCGGTTAGCGAAAGAGAATTGGAGACGATACGAAAAAAAGCGGTCGACAATATTGTTAAGCAGCAAAAGGGAAACGAAAGATACTACAACAACAGAAGAAAAGAGGCGCTAGTATATAAGGAGAGCGATTATGTAATGATCCGTAACATCGATACATCTGCGGGCGTTAACAAAAAACTTTTGCCAAAATTTAAAGGACCGTACCAAGTAAAAAAGGCTCTGGATTGTGATCGGTATGTTATCGAAGATATTGACGGATTCCAAATAACCCAAATACCATACAAAGGAGTAATAGCAATAGATAATATGAGACCCAATATAGCGTAATTAAGGATTTGTAAATATTGTATACTAAGTATGTGTGCGTTAGTTGTAAAAAGTGTGATACATTGTAATTAGGTTTAGCCGGGACGGCTAAAATGTCAGGCTGGCCGAACTGTAGGCAAAATGTAGGGTTTGGGGCGGCCCACGTGGTTTATGGTGCCGATGTGACCGTGGGTAAGACGTGCCATAAATCTGGTCACCAGAAGTAAAGGGCGGAAAGCGACGTTCCCGGGCGAAACGGTTTTTCCGCCAAAATCGCGGTAGAAGGGGAACGTCGTAGGGGTACGTTCGAGAACAGTCCTAATTGGCGGAGAGAAGAAACGCCCTCGTCAAGGGAGGGTTTAAAACGGATAGCTTGTGGAAAAATAGTGTGTGTGGGAAACGAACTTTGCGTGAGAAAAGTATATTGAAGGAGCGTTGTTGAAAATAGGACTCGTGTCCGTGTAGAATACATTATTAGTTATTTATTAGAATTAAAACTGTCTCGTCTCTCGCCTTTATCATCTGATTCCGCCAAACCTCTCTCCATGCCAGACTCTCCTACATATTCATGTTTTAAGAAAGTTCACAATTTTTTTCAAGTGAAAATAATCAAAACTGTCTGAATTATATATCATTCAGTACGGTCCCTTAAAAAACAAAGGGTCCTACTGGCTGACACGATTCCGCCCATTCTGTTTATCCGAAATGAAAAAACCAGAAGGATTCTTGATTAGTACAACTGTGACTATGGTGTGAACCAGAGTGAAGAAAAATAGTGAAAATTTACAAAATGGCGGCACTTTGAATTTTGAATATCGATTTCTTCGATTTTTTTTCGCCTTTCAGGGGCTCTAAAAGTCAGAAAAATATATATTTTGGTATAATTCTGATTCAGACGATAACGGCACATCCACTGAAGGTGCATGTAAAATTTGGAGTCAATCGGACAACTAGAACTTGAGATATCATGTCAGCCATTTAGAAAAACATGGTGTGGCGGCCCATGCAGCGCGCGCGGCGCCACATTATATACAGAACGTAGACGGCGAAACGCACGTAACTGACGTGACATTCGTCGACGTCGATGTCGTGGTGGACCGATAACGATGGCTGTCCTCGGAAAGCGGAGAGGTACTTGAGATCCGCTCCGAGAGCAGCCAGGGTCCCAACCGACGGCGCAAAGGGGAGTCGAAAGTCTACCACCGAAAACCGATCTGAGCAACATCGGCCCGCGCCACGACACTCACGGTCTCGCCTTCGTTGAATAAAGAATCCAACACGAACAGGTCTCGATTCATTTTCCGTTCCCACAATGGTTTCGAGAAAAACGCGTTTAAAGTTTCTCATACCAGTTACATGAGAATGATATACTTGACAACGGGCTACATGTCGTCTTCTTCAACCATCTATAACTTCGTCAATTTTACGAATTCGGAAAAATTCTTCCATAGTTATACTTCTGCAAATGTCTACTTTCAGAAATTGTAAAAAAATTGATTTTTTTGAGAAGTCTAGACTTGAATACCCCCTTAATTCTAATAATTGCTGATTTACAAATTGATGAGTTACTGATGTATGTAAAGTGGTTTATACCTAATGTGTACTTAATACTAGTCGTTGATAATTTACATTTTTATATGTTATGTAGTGTCATATGTACACTCCTGCAGAATCATGGATTACATCTGTATATGACTAGAGAATAGAATAGTGTTAACTTAGGTGTATAGATGAAACTTTATCTTAATTCGTAGTTTTCTATGTTACATATTACTTGATGCTACTGATGTTACTCTACGCGAATAGGGAGTGGAGCGAGCTTTTTCGTCGCTCGTTTATAAATCCCGTGTGCCGTTTTAACAGTCACTACACGGACTGTGCCGTCCTCTCCTGGGTGGATGTGGATGATGCGCCCAAGAGGCCAACGCAAAGGTGGCAAATTGTCTTCTTTGAGTATCAGCAACATCCCTCTCAAATGTCTGCGTCTCGATATCGGTGCCATTTTTATCGGACAGTGAGTTCGTTCAAATACTCACGATGCTAGCGGGATCAGAAGTGTTGACGTATTTGCTGGGTTTGTTGCCATTTGGACAATCTGCCTGTGTTGGTTTCTGTGAAGTCGCGCTCGGGAATAATCGTTATTAAATCACCGATTAAAAAATGACCTAGTGTGAGTGCAATTAAATCTGCTCCGTCAGCGGAAAGTGTTGAGATAGGTCTGGAATTCAAGATGGCTTCTATCTCTGCTAAACAGGTGGTGAATTCTTCATCTGTGAGGAGTGTATTTTGTAATAATCTGGTGGTATGATGCTTTAAAAATTTTACGGCTGCCTTCCATATGCCACCGAAATGAGGTGCTCTCGGTGGAATATAGTGCTAATTAATATTCTCATTGACTAGATGTCACGTCATCGTGTTGTCGCGAGTTTGAGATCGAGTTAATTTATAAATTTCTTTTATCTTACGAGTTGCTGTTGATTTTCCCCGTCATGCAAAGAATCGACGTAATGCTGCGATAAAGGCGTCGGTTGCTAGATTGCTTACCAGTTCTAAGTGAATCGCTTTCGTGGCAAAACACAAATATAGCAACGTAACATTTCAATTTTTTTTACGTTGTAGAGTTTCTTCTCCTTTATTTGAAAAGGGCCACAGTAGTCAACCCCCGTGGTTAAGAAAGGTCGCGTGTAGGAAACTCCGTGCTTGGGTAGTGTGCCCATTTGGAAAGCAGGTATAAGTGGTCGCGCGCGAGAATAGATTACGCATTTACGTATAATGGCTTTAACTTGAACTCTTCCATTAATGGGCCAATACTTCTGGCGCTCTGCGTTTAGGGTGGCTTGCGCACAGGCACAGAATTGCTGAATTCGTCGAAATCCTGGCCAAAAGTCATATTTCCAAATCTAAAATAATTTATCGTACTAAACTGTCATAATATGACTTCCAAATGTTAATGTACTTATTAATTTAACTGTTAAAGTAACTTAATGTTACTTATTTATTTAACGTTAAATATTAAGTATAAAAATATAAAATACAACCTTTTTTAGTTATTTTTTTACATTTATTCTAAAATATTAATCAATTATATTCTTTTTCTTGTGTTTCCTCTTCTTCTTCTTCTTCATCCTCCTCCTCTTCAAGGTAAAATTGTCGTACTAAATTGCAATAATATATTGTTAAAATGATTATGTACTTTTTGACTGTTAAATATTAAGTATAAAAACTATTTTGACCAAATATACAAGTGATGATAAATACTTGTGAGTATAAGAATGTAAAATACATCCTATTTTAATTGTTTCTTAATATTTATTATAGAATATTAGTTAATTATATTCTTCTTCTGCTGCTTCCTCTTCTTCCTTTTTCTCTTCAAGAGAAATTGTCCTACTAAATTACAGTAATATGACTTTAAAATGATAATGTATTCTATTAATGTTAAATATTG
>NW_017101302.1:0-236 GCF_001263275.1 Habropoda laboriosa
CGAGAATCGTCACATCATGATATGCGAAGGTCGCGGAGAATTACTATGACCATGTGCGACGTTTGTTGTGTAGATTCGCTTTGTTTTACAGTAACACGGGAACCATTTGTGATATTGAAAAAACAAATCACACCTTCGTTTTCGGTACCAAAAAAAGGTAAGATTTCGTTGGAGACATTTATTTGTTGGAATTACTTCTAGCGACGAAATATTGAATTATTTGTGTTTTCCCCCAC
>NW_017101303.1:0-252 GCF_001263275.1 Habropoda laboriosa
CGTGTCTAATATCGTCTTTACCGCCCTTCCAGTACGCCCTTAGCGCGCTGTCACCTTGGAAGGGTTGGAGACGGTCGCGAGGGGTGAGCGGAAAGTCTCAAAAATCTGGAATTTCCTCCGGGTGACTAATCGGCAAGCGGACCGTTACATACAGATGTGCCGTTCGGAAATTCGTAGGCTATTGAGCGTGAGGGACACAAATTACTAAAAATCTAGCAAAGCAATTCTAGTGACTCTCGGAAGAGGTAATGA
>NW_017101304.1:0-298 GCF_001263275.1 Habropoda laboriosa
TTGGAGGACGAGAATTGTCACAGTATGATATGCGAAGGTCGCGAAGAACTACTATAACCATGTACGGCGTTACATGTGAATATTTGCTTCGTTTAACAGTAACATCGGCACCGTTTGACGTTTGAATAACAAAGCACACCTTTATTTTCGGTACCAAAGTATAGTAAGGTTTCGTTGGTCACATTTAGTTTTAGGAATTATTTTTAACGTAGAATTATTTAATTATCTGCATTTGCCCCCACCATCGTAGTTCGAAAATTCGACGCCGATGTTCAGAATGCATAGCAGAATCGTACCC
>NW_017101305.1:0-358 GCF_001263275.1 Habropoda laboriosa
CATGCTCCCGAGTCCTGCATCAGGTTAGTTTGTTTTTCAATAACAACGCGCGCGAGTTTCATAGCATCCACTGTTAATTTGTTCAGTTAGACCTGCATACCATCGATTAAAATATACGCCATCAACTAATTAGTAGTTATTAACCACTGCAATGCCAACCGCGGCTTACAGGACAGTTACTTTATTTATTGCTACCTCTTTATCAACATAAAATTTAGTAAACCCTCATTACACTCTAATAACACATACCAACCACTGTTTCATGCTCCCGAGGCCTGCATCAGGTTAGTTTTTCTCTTTTTATAACAACGCTCTCGAGTTTCATAACAACCACTGTTAATTTGTTTAATTAGACATG
>NW_017101306.1:0-2451 GCF_001263275.1 Habropoda laboriosa
CGTGTGAGCTATTGAAATATCAAACCCAAACTTTGTATTCGGTACCAAAAAAAGGTAAGATTTTGTTGGGTACATTTAGTTTTAGGAACTGTATTTAATGTCGAAATATTTAATTATCTGTATTTGCAACGAACATCGTAGTTCTTATATTCGACGCCGGGGACCAGAATGCATAGCAGAACCGTACGCCATTTAGCGGACCAGAATCGTCCCAGTGTGATAAGCGAATGTCGCGAGGAAATACTTACCCATGTGCGACATTGTATGTGTATATTCGCATCGTTTAACAGTATGGCCGAAACCGTTTCAGCTTTGAATAATAAACACACCTTTTTATTCTGTACCAAAAAAAGGTAAGATTTTGTTGGGTACATTTAGTTTTAGGAAGTGTATTTAATGTCGAAATACTTAATTATCTGTATTTGCCCCCACCATCCTAGTTCGAAAATTCGGCGCCAATGTCCAGAATGCATTGCATATTCGTACTACATTTAGAGTACGATTATCGTACTGGTACGTTACGTGAAAATTGCGAAGAAATACTATCTCCAAGCGCGTCGTTATATATGTATATTCGCTTCGTTTAACTGGTACACGGGAACCGTTTGAGGTAATGAAAAAACAGACCACACCTTTGTATTCGGTACCAAAAAAAGGTAAGATTTCGTTGAGATCAAATATTTGTAGGGAATATTTTTAAAGTCGAAATATATAGTTATCTGTATTTGCCCCCACCAAAGTAGTACGAAAATTCGACGCCGATGTCCAGAATGCATAGCAGAATCATACTCTATTTTGATTACGAGCATCGTACCGGTACGTTACGTGAAAGTCGCGAAGGACTCCAATCACCTAGCCGACGTTATATTTGTATATTCGCTTCGTTAAACAGTAACACGGCAGCCGTTTGAGCTATTGACAAAACAAAGCACACCTTTGTATTCGGTATCAAAAAATGGTAATATTTCGATGGTCACTTTTAGTTTTAGGAATTATTTTTAAAGTCGTAATATTTACTTTTCTGTATAGGCCCCCACCAAAGTAGTTCGAATATTCGATGCCGATGTCCAGCATGCATAGCTGAATCATACTCTATTTTGAGTTCGAGTATCTTACCAGCACGTTACGTGAAAGTCGCGAAGGACTTCAATCACCTAGCCGACGTTATATATGTATATTCGCTTCGATTATCAGTAACACGGCAACCGTGTGAGATAATGAAGAACCAAGCACAGCTTTATATTCGGGATCAAAAAATTGTAAGATTTATTGTATACATTTAGCTGAAGGATATATATTTAAAGTCGAAATATTTAATTATCTGTATTTTCCCCCACACCGTAGTTCGAAAATTCGACGCCGGCCTCCAGAATGCATAGCAGAACCGTACGCCGTTTAGACGACAAGTATCGTACCGGTACGTTTCGTGAAAATCGCCGAGAAATACTATCTCCAAGCGAGACGTTATATGTGTATATTCAATTCGTTTAACAGTAACACGGGACCTTTTGATCTGGTGAAAAAACAAACCACACATTTGTTTTCGGTATCACAAAGAGTAAGATTTCGTTGGTCACATTTAGCATTAGGAATTATTAGTATCTTCGAAATATTTAATTATCTGTATTCGCCCCCACCATTGTAGATCGAAAAGGCGACGCCGATGTCCAGAATGCACAGCAGAAATGAACTCCATTTAGAGTTTGAATATCGCCGCAGTATGTTATGTTAATGTCGCGAAGAAATACTATCGCCTAGCCAACGTCATATGTGTATATTCGCTTCGTTTAACAGTAACACGGCAACCGTGTGAGATATTGAAGAAGCAGACACACCTTTATATTCGGGATCAAAAAAATTGTAAGATTGTGTTGGATGCATTTAGCTGAAGGAATTATATTTAATGTCGAAATATTTAATTATCTGTATTTTACCCCACCAACGAAGTTCGAAAATTCGACGCCGACGTCCAGAATGCATTGCAGAATCAAACACCATTAGAGTACGAATAACGCCGCAGTATGTTATGTTAATGTCGCGAAGAACTACTATCGCCTAGCCGACGTTATAGTTGTATATTCCCTTCGTTTAACTGGTACACGGGAACAGTTTGACCCATTGAAAACACAAACCACTAATTTGTATTCGGTACCAAAAAAAGGTAAAGGTTTCGTTGGTCACGTTTAGTTTTAGGAACTATATTTAACGTCGAACGATTTTATTATCTGTATTTGCCCCCACCATCGTACAGAGAGAATTCGTCGCAGATGTCCATAATGCATGGCAGAATCGTATGCCATTTAGAGTACGACAATTGCCGCAGTATGTTATGTGAAATTCTCGAAGAACTACTATCGCCTAGCCGATGTTATACGTGTATATTCCCATCGTTTAACAATAACACGGGAACCGTTTGAGATATTGAAACAACAAACCACACCTTCGTTTTCG
>NW_017101306.1:3131-4776 GCF_001263275.1 Habropoda laboriosa
AGGGAATATTTTTAAAGTCGAAATATTTAGTTATCTGTATTTGCCCCTACCATCGTAGAGAGCAAATTCGACGCCGATGTCCAGAATGCACAGCTGAAATGTTTTCCAATTAGAGGACAAGAATCGTCCCAGTATGATAACGTGAAAGTCGTGATAACTTCTATAACTCTGTGCGACGTTATATGTGTATATTCGCTTCGTTTAACGGTAACACGGGAACCGTTTGAGCTATATATAAGTATATTCGCTTCGTTTAACAGTAACACTGGAACCGTTTGAGCTATTGAAAAAACAAACCACAAATTTCTATTCGGTACCAAAGGAAAGGTATGATTTCGTTGGTCACATTTAGTTTTAGGAATGATTTTTAACGTCGAAATATACAATTATCTGTATTTTCCTCCCACATCGTAGTTCGAAAATTCGATGCCTTCGTCCAAAATGTATAGCAGAATCGTACACCATTTAGAGTACGACAATTGCCGCAGTACGTTATGTGAAAGTCGCGAAGAACTACTATTGCCTAGCTGCCGTTATAGGTGTATATTCCCTTCGTGTAACAGAAACACAGGAACCGTTTGAGCTTTTGTAAAAACAAACCACACCTTTGTATTCGGTACCAGAAAAAGGTAAGGTTTTGTTGGGAACATTCAGTTGTAGATATCATTTTTAACGTCGATAAATTTAATTATATGTATTTGCACACACCATCGTATTTCTAAAATTCGGAGCTGTTGTCCAGAATGCGTAGCAGTTTCGTAAGTCATTTAGAGTACGAGTATCCCCCCAGTATATTATGTGAAAGTCGCGAAGAATTACTATTACCGAGCCTAGTTATATTTTTATATTCGCTTCGTTTAACAGTAACATGGCAAACGTGTGAGATACTGAAGAACCAAGCTCACATTTGTATTCGGTACCAAAGAAAGGTAAAATATCGTTGGGAATTTTTATTTGTAGAGAATATTAGTAAAGTCGAATTATTTAGTTATCTGTATTTGCCCCCACCATCGTATTTCGAAAATTCGACGCCGATGTCCGGGATCCATAGCAGAAATGTACTCCATTTAGAGTACGAGTACCGTACCGTTATGTTACGTGAAAATCGCGAAGAAATACCATTTCTAATCGTGACGTTTTATGTGTATATTCGCTTCGTTTAACAGTAACACGGAAACCGTTTGAGCTATTGAAAAAACAAACCACAACTTCGTATTCGGTAGCAAAAAAAGGTAAGGTTTCGTTGGTCACATTTAGTTTTAGGAATTATTTTTAAAGTCGAAATATAATTATTTGTAGGGAATATTTTTAAAAGTCGAAATATTTAGTTATTTGTATTTGCACCACCAAAGTAGTTCGATAAATCGACGCCGATGTCCAGAACGCATAGCAGATTCATTCTCTATTTTGAGTACGAGTATCGTACCGGTACGTTACGTGAAAATCGCGGAGAAATACTATCTCGATGCGCGACGTTATAGGTGTATATTCGCTTCGTTTAACAGTAACACGGAAACCGTTTGAGCTATTGAAAAAAACTATCCACGCCTTCGTATTCGGTACCGAAAAAAGGTAAGATTTATTTGGGAACAATTATTTCTAGGGAATATTTTTAAAGTCGAAATATTTAGTTATCTGTATTTGC
>NW_017101307.1:0-434 GCF_001263275.1 Habropoda laboriosa
ATTTATTTGTAGGGAATATTTTTATAGTCGCAATATTTAGTTATATGTTTTTGCCCCCACCATAGTAGTACGAAAATTCGACGCCGGAGACCAGAATGCATAGTAGAATCGTACTCCATTTAGAGTTCGAGTATCTTACCGGTACGTTACGTGATAATCGCAAAGAAATACTATTTCCATGAGCGACGTTATATGTGTATATTCGCTTCTTTCAACAGTAACACAGGAAACGTTTGAGCTTTGAATAACCAAGCACACCTTTATATTCGGGGTCGAAAAATTGTAATATTTATTGCATACATTTAGCCGAAGGTACTATTTATAAAGTCGAAATGTTTAATTATTTGTAATTTCCCCTACATCGCAGTTCGAAAATTCGACGCCGGCGTCCAATATGCATAGCAGAACCGTACGCCAATTAGAGGATGAGAATC
>NW_017101307.1:476-2787 GCF_001263275.1 Habropoda laboriosa
CCATGTGTGACGATATATGTGTATATTCGCATCGTTTAACAGTAACAACGGAAACGTTTGAACTATGAATAACAAAGCATTCCTTTGTATTCGGTATCAAAAAATGGTAAAATTTCGTTGGGAACATTTATTTGTTGGAACTATTTCTAACAACGAAATATTTAATTATTTGTATTTTCCCGCACTTCGTAGTTCGAAAATTCGATGCCGGCGTCCAGAATGCATAGCAGAAATGTACTCCATTTAGGGTACAAGTACCGTACCAGTACGTTACGTGAAATTCGGGAAGAAATAATATATCTAAGCCGACGTTATATGTGTATATTCGCTTCGTTTAACAGTAAGAACGGAACCGTTTTAGCTTTGAATAACAAAGCACACCTTTGTATTCGGCATCAAAAAATGTTAAGATTTCTTTGGTGACATTTAGTTTTATGAATCATTATTAACGTCGAAATATTTTAATATCTGTGTTTTCCCCCAACATCGTAGTTCGAAAATTCGTCGCCGGCGTCCAGAATGCATAGCAGAACCGTACGCCATTTAGAGAAGGTGAATCGTCCCAGTATGAAATGAGAAAGTCGCTAAGAACTACTATAACCATGTGCGGAGCTATATGTGTATATTCGCATCGTTTAACAGTAACACCGGAACCGTTTGAGCTTTGAATAGCAAAGCACACGTTTATATTCGAGGTCGAAAAATTGTAAGAATTATTGTATACATTTAATCCATTTACAGTACGATTATCGTACCGGTACGTTACCCGAGTATCGCGAAGAACTACTATCTCCACTCGCGACGATATATGTGTATATTCGCTTCGTTTAACAGTAACACGGGAACCGTCTGTGCTATTGAAAAAACAAACCACACCTTTGTATTAGGTACCAAACAAGGTAAGATTTCGTTGTGAACTTTTATTTGTAGGGAATGTTTTTAAAGTCGAAATATTTAGTTATCTGTATTTGCCCCTACCATCGTAGAGAGAAAATTCGACGCCGATTTCCAGAATGCACAGCAGAAATGTACTCCATTTCGAGTACGATTATCGTACCGGTACGATACGTGAAAATCGCGAAGAACTACAATCTCCACCCGCGACGATATATGTGTATATTCGCTTCGTTTAACAGTAACACGGGAACCGTCTGTGCTATTGAAAAAACAAACCACACCTTTGTATTAGGTACCAAAAAATGGTAAGGTTTCGTTTGGAACTTTTATTTATTGGAATCATTTCTAAAGACAAAGTATTTAATTATTTGTAATTTCCCCCACATCGTAGTTCCAAAATTCGACACCGGGGTCCAATATGCATAGCAGAACCGTGCGCCATTTAGAGGATGAGAATCGTCGCAGTATGATATGCGAAGGTTGCGAAGAACTACTATAACCATGTGCGACATTATATGTGTATATTCGCTTCCATTAACAGTAACACGGGAACCGTTTGAGCTATAGAAAAAACAAAGCACACCTTTGCATTCGGTTCCAAAAAAAGCTAAGATTTCGTTGGTCACATTTAGCTATAGAAACTATTTTTAACGTTGAAATATTTAAATATCAGTATTTTCCCCCACAATCGTAGTTGTTATATTCGACGCCGGCGTCCAGAATGCATAGCAGTACCGTACGCCATTTAGAGGACGCGTATCGTCCCAGTATGATATGCGAATGTCGCGAAGTTCTACCATAACCATGTGCGACGTTATATGAGTATATTCGCGTCGTTTAACAGTAACACGGGAACCGTTTGAGCTGTCAATAACAAAGCACACCTTTGTATTCGGTATCAAAAAAAGGTAAGATTTCGATGGAAACATTTATTTGTAGGGAATATTTTTAAAGTTGAAATATTTAATTATCTGTATTTTCCCGCAACATCGTAGTTCGAAAATTCGACGCCACGTCCAGAATGCATAGTGGAATCAATCTCCATTAGAGTACGAATATTGCCGCAGTAAGTTATGTGAAAGCCGCGAAGAAATGCTATCGCCTAGCCGACGTTATAGGTGTACATTCGCTACGTTTCATAGTAACAAACCAACCGTGTAAGATATTGAAGAACCAAGCACACCTTTATATTCGGGTTCAAAAAATTAGAAGATTACGTTTGTCAGATTTGGTTTTAGGTATTATGATTAACATCGAAGTATTTAAGTATCTGTATTTTCCCCCAACATCGTAGTTCGAAAATTCGGCGCCGAAGTCCAGAATGCATAGCAGATTCGTACGCCATTTAGAATACGGCATTAGCCGCAATATGTTATGTGAAAGTCGCGAAGAACTACTATCGCCTAGCCGACGT
>NW_017101308.1:0-294 GCF_001263275.1 Habropoda laboriosa
ATCGAAATCTTACATTTTTGTGATACCGAATACAAAGGTGTGCTTGTTTCTTCAATATCTCACGCGGTTGCCCTGTTACTGTTAAACGAAGCGAATATACACATATACCGTAGCGCTTGGAGATAGTATTTCTTCGCGATTTTCAGGTAACGTACCGGTACGATAATTGAACTCTAAATGGATTACGATTCTGCTATGCATTCTGGACATTGGCGCCGAATTTTCGATCTTCTATGTGGGGGAAAATACAGATAATTAAATATTTCGACTTTAAATATAATTGCTTCAGCTAAT
>NW_017101309.1:0-387 GCF_001263275.1 Habropoda laboriosa
TTAATTTTATGTAATTTGCCCCACATCGTAGATCGATAATTCGACGCCGTCGTCCTGAATGCACAGTAGATTCGTACGCCATTTAGAGGACGTGATTCGTCCCAGTATGATATGCGAAGGTCGCTCAGAACTACTATAACCATGTGCGACGTTATTTGTGTATATTCGCTTCGTTTAACAGTAACACGGCAACCGTGTGATATTTTGAATATCCATGTACACCTTCGTATTCGGTACCAAAAAAGATAAGATTTCGTTGGTCACATTTAGTATTAGGAATTATTATTAACATCAAAATAATTAATTATCTTTATTTTCCCCCACCATCGCAGTTCGAAAATTCGATGCAGGCGTCCAATATGCATAGCAGAATCAAATACCATTTAG
>NW_017101310.1:0-522 GCF_001263275.1 Habropoda laboriosa
CCAGAATGCATAGCAGAATCGTACGCCATTTAGGGGACGCGAATCGTCCCAGTATTATTTGCGGAAGTCGCGAAGTACTACTATAACCATGTGCGACGTTATATGTGTATATTCGCTTCGTTTAACAGTAAGGCCGGAACCGTTTGAGCTTTGAATAACAAAGCAAACCTTTGTATTCTGTATCAAAAAATGGAAATATTTCGTTGGACACATTTAGTTTTAGGAATTATTTTTAAAGTCGAAATATTTATATCTGTATTTGCCCCTACCATCGTAGAGAGAAAATACGACGCCGATGTCCAGAATACACAGCAGAAATGTACTCCAATTAGAGTACGAGTACCGTACCGGTAAGTAAAGTGAAAATCGCGAAGAAATACTATCTCCAAGTGCGACGTTATAGGTGTATATTCGCTTCGTTTAACAGTAACACGGCAGCCGTAGGAGATATTGAAAAAGCAAACCAGAAATTTGTATTCGGTACCAAAAAAAGGTAAGATATCGTTGGTCACATTTAGTTAC
>NW_017101311.1:0-660 GCF_001263275.1 Habropoda laboriosa
GTACGTTCCGTGAATATCGCGAAGAAATACTGCCTCCTAGCGCGACGTTATACGTGTATATGCGCATCGTTTAACGGTAACACGGGAACCGTTTGGCTAGTGAAAAAACAAAACACAACGTTGTATTCGTTATTAAAAAATGGAAAGATTTCGTTTGCCACATTTAATTTTAGGAATTATTATTAACGTCGAAATATTTAATAATCTGTATTTTTCCCCACCATCGTAGTTCGAAACTTCAATGCGGACGTCCAGAATGCATAGCAGAATCAAATACCATTTAGAGTAAGAATATCGCCGCAGTAGGTTATGTGAAAGTCTCGCTAATCTACTAGCGCCTAGCCGACGTTATAGGTGTATATTACCTTCGTTTAACAGTAAGGCCGGAACCGTTTGAGCTTTGAATAACAAAGCAAACCTTTGTATTCTGTATCAAAAAATGGTAAGATTTCGTTGGTGACATTTAGATTTCAGAATTAATATTAACGCCGAAATATTTAATTATCTGTATATTCGCCCACAATCGTAGTTCAAAAATTACACTCCGACGTCCTGAATGCATAGCAGAATCAAAAACCATTTAGAGTATGAATATCACCGCTGTAAGTTATGAGAAAGTCGCGAAGAACTACTATCGCCTAGCCGACGTTATATGTGTAT
>NW_017101312.1:0-275 GCF_001263275.1 Habropoda laboriosa
TATCATATAACAACCACTGTTTGTTGCTCCCGTGTCCGGCATCAGGTTAGTTTGTTTTTTTTTTACAATACAGCGCACGTGTTTAATAACAACCACTGTTAAATTGTTCAATCTGACATGCATACCATCTATTAAAATATTCGCCATCAACTTATTAATTGTTATAAACCACTGCAATGTCAACCACAGCTTTTAAGACTGTTACATTATTGATTGCTACCTCTTTTTCAACAAAAAATTATATTAACCGTTATTACACACTAATATCATATATC
>NW_017101313.1:0-1366 GCF_001263275.1 Habropoda laboriosa
GGAAATATAATCGTTTATTTTGTTACTCGTCCCGGCGGCAGCGGTTCGGCGGGTACGTCGCGAAGTTCGGTAAAGGAGAAACTGTCCCGAGGTGTAGGCGTACTCGGTTTTTATATTGTTAGGACAGGGAGACAGGAGTAGCGATAGATAAAGATAGAAGTGGAGAAAGTGGTGGAAACGGAAAATTCGTGGAAAGCGGGCCGTTCGTCCTCGTGCGAACCTGGATGCCACATGTGCGCTTCTTAGGCCACTCGAGGACGAAAGCAAGTCTTAACCCGGGGAGAGACAAAAGAACGGAAACTACAATCTGAAGGAGTTGGAAAAGAGAAAGTTCGCGTGGAAGAATAGAACGAGGTTTGGTAAGGATTTGTTGACGACGACGTACCCGCCACATATGTATTTTCGCTTCCTATAACAGTAACACGGAAACCGTTGGAGCTCAGCTATTGAAAAAACAAACCACAAATTTGTAATCGGTTAGAAAAAATGGTAAGATTTCATTGGTCACATTTAGTTTTAGGAATTATTTTTATTGTCGAAATATTTAATTATCTGTATTTTCCTCCAACATAGTAGTTCGAAAATTTGACGCCGGTGTCCAGAATGCATAGCAGAACCGTACGCGATTTGGAGGACGAGAATTGTCAAAGTATGATATGGGAAGTTCGAGAAGAACTACTATAACCGTGTGCGACGTCATACGTGTATATTCGCTTCGTTTAACCGGTACACGGGAACCGTTTGAGGTAATGAAAAAGCAAACCACAAATTTATTCGGCACCACAAAAAGGTAAGATTTCTTTGGTCACATTTAGTTTTAGCAATTATTTTTACGTCGTAATATTTAATTATCTGTATTTTCTCCCACATCGTATTTCTTATATTCGACGCCATCGTCCAGAATGCATAGCAGAATCGTACGCCATTTAGATTACGACAATTGCCGCAGTATGTTATGTTAATGTCGCGAAGAACTACAATCGCCTAGCCGTCGTTATTGGTGTATATTCGCTTCGTTTAACAGTAACACAGCAACCGTGTGAGATATTGAAGAACCAAGAACACCTTTATAAACGAATCAAAAAATTGTAAGATTTCTATCGGTCACATTTAATTTTAGCAATTATTTTTAACGTCGAAATATTTAATTATCTGTGTTTGCCCCCACCATCGTAGATTTAAAATTCGACGCCGTCGTCCAGAATGCATGGCAGAACCGTACGCCATTTAGTGGAAGTGAATCGTCCCAGTATGATATGCGAAGGTCGCGAAGAAATACTATAAACATGTGCGACGTTATATGTGTATATTCGCTTCGTGTAACAGTAAGACCGGAATCGTTTGAGATTTGAATAACAAAGCACAC
>NW_017101313.1:5120-6254 GCF_001263275.1 Habropoda laboriosa
TATATGTGTATATTCGCTTCGTTTAACGGTAAGACCGGAACCGTTTTAGCTTTGAATAACAAAGCACACATTTGTATTCGGTATCAAAAAATGGTAAGACTTCGTTGGTCACATTTAGTTTTAGGAATTATTTTTAACGTCAACAAATTTATTTATCTGTATCGTCCCCCACTTCGTAGTTCAAAAATTCGACGCCGGCGTCCAGATTGCATAGCAGAACCATACGCCATTTACAGGACGAAT
The DNA here is from genome assembly GCF_001263275.1 of Habropoda laboriosa. NCBI lineage: Eukaryota > Metazoa > Arthropoda > Insecta > Hymenoptera > Apidae > Habropoda > Habropoda laboriosa. The sequence goes on from NW_017101313.1 coordinate 5,364, forward strand.
ATCGCCGCAGTATGTAAGGAAAATGTCGCGAAGATTTACTATCGCCTAGCCGACGTTATATGTGTGTATTCGCTTCGTTTAACAGAAACATGGGAACCGTTTGAGCTATTGAAACAACAAACCACAACTTTGTATTCGGTACCAAAAAAAGGTAAGGTTTCGTTGTTCACATTAAGTTTTAGGAATTATTTTTAACATCGAAATATTTATTTATCTGTATCTTCCCCCACTTCATAGTTCAAAAATTCAACGTCGGCATCCTGATTGCATAGCAGAATCATACAGCATTTAGAGGACGAATATCGCCGCATTATGTAATGTTAATGTCGCGAAGAGTTACTATCGCCTAGCCGACGTTATATGGGTATATTCGCTTCGTTTAACAGTAACACGGCATGCGTGTGAGATATTGTAGAACCAAGCACACCTTCATATTCGGGATCAAAAAATTCTTAGATTTCGTTGGATACATGTACTTTGAGGAAATATTATTATCGTCGAAACATTTAATTATCGGTATTTCCCCCCTCAGCGTAGTTCGAAAATTCGACACCGGCGTCCAGAATGCATAGCAGAATCGTATTCCATTTCGAGTGCGAGTATCATACCGGTTCGTTACGAGAAAGACGCAAAGAAATATCATCTCCAAGCCCGACGTTATAAGTGTATATTCGCTTCGATTAACAGTTATAACGGGAACCGTTTGAGCTTTTGAAAAAACCAACCACAACTATGTATTGGGTACCAAAGTAAGGTAAGGTATCGTTGGCCACATTTAGTTTTAGGAATTATTTTGACGTCGAAATATTTAATTATCTGTATTTGCTACCAGCATCGTAGTTCGAAAATTCGGCGCCGATGTCCAGAATGCATAGCAGAATCTAACTGCAT
>NW_017101314.1:0-1083 GCF_001263275.1 Habropoda laboriosa
ACCATCCCTCTCTCTCGCACACCATCCTCTCTCTCGCACACCATCTCTCTCTCTCACTCACCACCCCTCTCTCTCACTCACCATCCCTCTCTCTCGCACACCATCCTCTCTCTCGCACACCACCTTCTCTGTTGCACACCATCCCTCTCGCTCACCATCCTCTCTCTCACTCTTTCACCAGCTCTTACTCTCTCCCTCTCGCCATCTTTCTCCCTCTCCCGCAGGAAAACAACACCAAGAGTCCCAACTCGTTGATACCCTCCCGTCTCTTCTCTTCTCTTCTTGAACAATATTCTTTCCGATTACTTTTTTTTTTTTTTTTTTTACTCGCATGCAACACTTACATAATTCCAGAGTACCAGGAGTAAAGTCTAAAGAATCAAGGTGATGGGTAATGTGCATGGGGTATGCATGGAGTTTCAACCTACATTCACCAGTGCAGGCGGCCCCACTAATTGAGCCGTGGTGGAGTAGGTTCAAATCGGCCAGTAAGGCCATTCTGCTGGGACCAAGTAGGGATGCTCGCAGCTCCGCCTCCCCGTGGCCCCCCTGGTAACGACGCTCCGGGCTGCACGCAGCCTGGAGGGTCGGCTAAGTGAGCTACGTCCCGAAAGGGTAGGTCCAACTTGCTCTGTGATCCGAACGGTGAGAGCAGGGTTTTTCCAAGTCGCGCGCACTCCACCGAAGCGCGCGTTCTCCTGGCAATGGATCCCAGAAAGTAGAGATACCAACATCTTCTCGCGAAAGCCGGTATAGAGCAGCAGCTCGAGGTACGGCGCCGGTCGATCGTCTGATCGAGCCCAATAAAACGCACACAATACTTGTCCCTATCTACTTTCTAGCGAAACCACTGCCAAGGGAACGGGCTTGGAAAAATTAGCGGGGAAAGAAGACCCTGTTGAGCTTGACTCTTCTCTGGCACTGTAAGGAGTCATGAGAGGTGTAGCATAAGTGGGAGAGGTGTTTTTTCGGCATTTCGCCAGTGAAATACCACTACCTTCATTGTTTCTTTACTTACTCGGTTGGGCGGAGTCTATGCGCCGAGGTTCGGTCGTCACTGTGTTCTAGCGCCAAGCGTGTAAG
>NW_017101315.1:0-534 GCF_001263275.1 Habropoda laboriosa
AAACTGAAATAGTGCTGTTTTCTCGCGACAAACCACGTATCACTGTATTGCAAACATCTGTTAAATCTTTATTTTGCATGTTTCGACACATAAAACGTGATTTAACGAATGTAAACTGAAATACTGCTGTTTTCTCGCGACAAACCACGTATCACTGTATTGCAAACATCTGTTATATCTTTATTATGCATGTTTCGACACGTAAAACGAGATTTAACGAATGTAAACTGAAATACTGCTGTCTTCTTGTGACAAACCACGTATTGCAGTGCTGCAAACGACTGTTTTCTCTGAATTTTGCATGTTTCGCCACGGTAAACAAGTTTTAACGAATATAAACTGAAATACTGCTGTTTTCTCCCGACAAACCACGTATCGCTGTATTGCAAACATCTGTTATATCTTTATTATGCATGTTTCGACACGTAAAACGTGATTTAACTCGAGTTTTAACGAATATAAACTTAAATGCTGCTGTTTTCTCGCGTTAACCCACGTTTTGCAGTGCTGCAAATATCTATTTTATCTTTATTT
>NW_017101316.1:0-304 GCF_001263275.1 Habropoda laboriosa
ATAGTAGTTCTTCGCGACTTTCACACAACATACTGCGGCGGTATTCGTACTCCAAATGTTGTTCGATTCCGCTATACATACTGGACGTCGGCGTTGAATTTTCGAACTACGATGGTGGGGGAAAATACAGTTAATTATATATTTCGACGTTAATAATAATTCCATACACTAAATGTGACCAACGAAATCCTACCATTTTGTTATACCGATTACAAAGGTGTGCTTTGTTATCACTAAATGAGACCAACGAAATCCTACCATTTTGTTATACCGATTACAAAGGTGTGCTTTGTTATTCAAAGCT
>NW_017101317.1:0-15608 GCF_001263275.1 Habropoda laboriosa
TTCTGGACGCCGGCGACGAATTTTTGAGCTACGATGTGGGGGAAAATACAGATAATTAAATATTTCGTCGTTAGAATTAATTCCATCAAATAAATGTTCCCACCGAATTCTTACAATTTTTTAATCCCGAATATAAAGGTGTGCTTGGTTCTTCAATATCTTACACGAGTGTTAATCGAAGCGAATATACACCTATAACGTCGTGCTTTGTGATAGTTTTTCTTCGCGATTTTCACGTTACGTGCCGGTACGATACTCGTACCCTAAGTGGAGTACGATACTGCTCTGCATTCTGAAAATCAGCGTCCAATTTTCGAACTTCGATGGTGTTGGCAAATACAGATAATTAAATATTTCGACCTTAAATATAATTCCTTTAGCTAAATGTATCCAACGATATCTTACAATTCCTTGATCCCGAATATAAAGGTGATCTTGGTTCTTCGATATCACACACGGTTGCCGTGTTACTGTTAAACGAATGGAATATACACCTATAACGTCGGCTAGGCAATAGTCGTTCTTCGCAACTTTCACGTAACGTACCGGTACGATACTCCTACTCTAAATGGAGTGCATTTCAGCTACGCAATCTGGACATCGGCGTCGAATATGCGAACTACGATGGGGGGTCAAATACAGATAATTAGTTATATCGACTTTCATAATAATTCCTACAACTGAAAGTACCAACGAAACCTTACCTTTTTTTGGTACCGAAAACAAAGGTCGTTTGTTTTTTCTATAGCGCAAACGCTTCACGTGTTACAGTTAAACGAATCGAAAATAAACATATAACGTCACGCTAGAGATATTATTTCTTCGCGATTTTCACATAACATACTGCGGCGATATTCGTAGTCCAAATGGAGTTTGATTCCGTTATGAATTCTGGACGTGGCGTCGAATTTTCGAACTACGATGTGGGGGAAAATACAGATAATTAATTACATCGACGTTAATAATAATTCCTAAAACTAAATGTGAACAACGTAATCTTACCGTTTTTTGGTACCAAATACAAAGGTGTGCTTTGTTATTCAAACCTCAAACGGTGCCGATGTTACTGTTAAACGAAGCGAATATACACATATAACGTCGCACACGGTTATAGTAGTTCTTCGCGACCTTCCCATATCATACTTTGACAATTCTCGTCCCCCAAATGGCGTACGGTTCTGCTTAGCATTCTGGACACCGGCGTCAAATTTTCTAACAACGATGGTGGGGGAAAATACAGATAATTGATTATATCGACGTTAATAATAATTCCTAAAACTAAATGTGTCCAACGTAATCCTACCGTTTTTTGGTACCGAATACAAAGGTGTGCGTTGTTATTCAAACCTCAAACGGTGCCGATGTTACTGTTAAACGAAGCGAATATACACAAATAACGCTGCACATGGTTATAGTAGTTCTTCGCGACCTTCCCATATCATACTTTGACAATTCTCGTCCTCCAAATGGCGTACGGTTCTGCTATGTATTCTGGACACCGGCGTCAAATTTTCGAACTACGAAGTGGGAGGAAAATACAGATAATTAAATATTTGGGCTTTAAAAATATTCCCTCTTAATGTTTGTTCCCAACGAAATCATACCTTTGATTGGTACCGAAAACGAAGGTGTGGTTTGTTTTTTCAATAGCACAAATGGTTCCCGTGTTTCTGTTAAACAATGCGAATATACACATATAACGTCGCTCATGGTTATAGTTGTTGTCCGCGACCATCGTATATCATACTGGGACGATTCTCGTCCTCTAAATGGCCTACGTTTCTACTTTGCATTCTGTGCATCCACGTAGATTTTCCGACCTACGATGGTGGGGGAAAATACAGATAATTACATATTTCGACGTTAAATATAATTCCTAAAACTAAATGTGACCAACGAAATATTACCATTTCTTGATACCAAATACAAAGGTGTGCTTTTTTTTCTCAATAGCTCAAACGTTGCCCTGTCTGTTAAACGAAGCGAATAAACACATATGACGTCCGCTAGGCGATAGTAGTTCTTCGCGACTTTCACATAATATACTGCGGCGATATACGTACTCCAAATACAGCATGATTCTGCTATGCATTCTGGACATCGGCGCCGAATTTTCGAAGTACGATGTTGGGGGAAAATACAGATAATTAAATATTTCGGCTTTAAAAATAATTCCGTCAGCTAAATATATCCAACGAAATCTTACCTTCTTTTGGTACCGAATACAAAGTTGTGGTTTGTTTTTTCAATAGCTCAAACGATTCCCGTCTACACGTTAAAAGAAGCGAATATACACATATAACGTTGCGACTGGAGATTATATTTCTTCGTGATTTTGACGTATCGAACCAGTACGATAATCGTTCTCTAATTAGAATGCTTAGCATTCTGGACGACGGCGTAGAATTTTAGATCTATGATGGTGGGGGCAAATACAGATAATTAAATATATCGACTTTAAAAATAATTGCTACAACTGACTGTTCCGAACGAAACCTTACATTTTTTAAGTACCTCATACAAAGGTGTGGTTTGTATTTTGTTAGCTCAAACATTAAACGTGTTACTGTTAAACGAATCGAATATACACATCTAACGGCGCGCTTGGAGATTATATTTCTTCGAGATTTTCACGTAACGTACCAGTACGATAATAGTACTCTAAATGGAGTACATTTCTGCTGTGCATTCTGGACATTGGCGTCGAATTTTCGAAATCCGTTGGTGGGGGCAAATACAGATAACTATATATTTCGACTTCCAAAATAATTCCTTCAGCTAAACGTATCCAACGAAATCTTACAATTATTTGAACCCGAATATAAAGGTGTGTTTATTATTCAAAGCTCAAACGGTTTCCGTCTTACTGTTAAACGAAGCGAATATTCACATACAACGTCACGCATAGAGATAGTATTTGTTCGCTATTTTCACGTAACGTACCGGTTCGGTACTCGTACTCTAAATGGAGTACCATTCTGCTGTACATTCTGGACATCGGCGCCGTATTTTCAAAACTACGATGTGAGGGAACATACAGATAATTAAATATTTCGACTTTAAGTTGAATTCCTTCAGCTAATTGTATACAACGAAATCTTACAATTTTCTGATCCGGAATGTAAAGTTGTGCTTGGTTCTTCTATAACTCACACGGTTACCGTGTTACTGTTAAACGAAGCGATTATACACCCATAACGTCGGCAAGGCGATAGTAGATCTTCGCGACATTAACATAACGTACAGCGGCGATATTCGTACTCTAATGGTATTTGATTCTGCTATGCATTCTGGACGTCGGCGTCTAATTTTCGAACTACGATGGTGGGGGTAAATACAGATAATTATATATTTCGGCGTTAATATTAATTCCTAAATCTAAATGTGACCAATGAAATCTTACCATTTTTTGGTACCGAATACAAATTTGTGGTTTGTCTTTTCATTACCTCAAACGGTTCCCGTATACCAGTTAAAGGAAGCGAATATACACATCTGACATCGCGCTTGGAGATAGTATTTCTTAGCGATTTTCACGTAACGTACCGGCACGATACGCTTACTCTAAATGGAGTACGCATCTGCTACGCAGTCTGGACATCGGCGCCGAATTTTCGAACTACGATTCGGGTGAAAGTACAGATAATTAAATATTTCGACTTTAATTTGAATTCCTTCAGCTAATTGTATACAACGGAATCTTACAATTTTCTGATCCTGAATGTAAAGGTGTGCTAGGTTCTTCTATATCTCACACGGCTGCCGTCCTACTGTTAAACGAAGCGATTATACACATGTAACGCCGCACATGGTTATAGTAGTTCTGCGCGACCTTCGCAAATCATACCGTGACGATATACTCTAAATGTTGTTTGATCCTGCTATGCATACTTGACGTCGGCGTCGAATTTTCGAACTACGATGTTGGGGGAAAATACAGATAATTAAATATTGCGACGTAAAAATTATTGCTAAAACTAAATGTTCCCAACGAAATCTTACCTTTTTTTGGTACCGAATACAAAGGTGTGGTTTTCAATAGCTCAAACGGTTCCCGTGTTAATGTTAAACCAAGCGAATATACTCATATAACGTCGCGCTTGTAGATAATATTTCTTCGCGATTTCACGGAACGTACCCGTACGATACTCGTACTCAAAATGGAGTCCATTTATGCAGTGCATTCTGGACATCGGCGTCAAATTTTCTCTCTACGATGGAGGGGGCTAATACAGATAACTAAATATTTCGACTTCAAAAATAATTGCCTCAGCTAAATGTATCCAACGAAATCTTACCTTTTTTTGATACCGAATACATAGGTGTGCGTTGTTATTCAAAGTTCAAACGGTTCCGGTCTTACTGTTAAACGAAGCGAATATACTCATATAACGTCGCACATGGTTATCGTAGTACTTCGCGACCTTCGCATATCATACTGGGACGATTCGCGTCCTCTAAATGGCGTACGGTTCTGCTATGCATTATGGACATCGGCGTCGACTTTTCGAAATAAGATGGTGGGCGCAAATACATATAATTAAATATTTCGATGTTAAAAATTATTCCTAAAACTAAATGTACCCAACGAAATCTGGCCTTTTTTTGGTACCGAATACAAAGGTGTTGGTTGTTTTTTCAATAGCTCAAACCGTTCCCGTGTTACTGTTAAACGAAGCGAATATATACCTAAAACGTCGGTTAGGCCAAAGTAGTACTTCGCGACATTAAGATAACATAATGCGGCGATATTCGTACTCTAATGGTGTGTGATTCCGCTATACATTCTGGACGTGGCGTCGAATATTCGATCTACGATGGTGGGGGCAAATACAGATAACTAAGTATTTCGACTTTAATAATAATTCCTAAAACAATTTCTTCAGCTAAATGTATCCTACGAAATATTACGTTCTTTTGGTAGCGAATATAAAGATGTGGTATGTTATTTCAATAGCTCAAACGGTTCCCGTTCTACTGTTAAACGAAGCGAATATACACATATAACCTCGCGCTTGGAGATAGTATTTCTTCACGATTTTCAGGTAACGTACCGGTACGATACTCGTACACTAAATGGAGTACATTTCTGCTATGCATTCTGGACGCCGACGTCGAATTTTCGAACTACGAAGTGATGGAAAATACAAATAATTAAATATTTCGTCGTTAGAAATAATTCCAACAAATAAATGTACACAACGAATTCATACCTTTTTTTGGTACCGAATATAAAGGTGCGGTTTGTTCTTTCAATAGCTCAAGTGGTTCCCGTGTTACTGTTAAACGAAGCGAAGATACACATATATCGTCTGGCTTGCCGATGGTATTTCTCTGCGACTTTCACTTAACATACTGCGGCATTTCTCGTACTCTAAATGGCGAACGGTTCTGCTATGCATTCTGTACGCCGGCGTTGAATTTTCGAACTACGATATGGGGGAAAATACAAATAATTAAATATTTTGTCGTTAGAAATAATTCCAACAGATAAATGTTCCCAATGAAATCTTACCTTTTTTTGGTACCGAGTACTAAGGTGTGGTTTGTTCTTTCAATATCTCACACGGTTGCCGTGTTACTGCTATACGAAGCGAATATACACATATAACGTCGGCTAGGCGAAAGTAGTTCTTCGCGACTTTCACATAACATACTGCGGCAATTGTCGTACTCTAATTGGCGTATGATTCTGCTATGCAATGTGGACGACGGCGTCGAATATAAGAACTACGATGGTGTGGGCAAATACAGGTAATTAAATATTTCACGTTAACAATAATTCCTAAAACTAAATTTGACCAACGAAATCTTATAATTTTTTGATCCCGATTATAAAGGTGTGCTTGGTTTTGCAATATCTCACACGGTTGTCGTGTTAACGTTAAACGGAGCGAATATACTCATATAACGTCGCACATGGTTATAGTAGTTCTTCGCGATTTTTACGTAATGTACCGTTAAGATTCTCGCACTCTGAATGGAGTACGATTCTGCTATGCATTCTGGACATTGGCGCAGAATTTCCGAACTACGATGATGGGGGCAAATACAGATAATTAAATATTTCGACATTTAATATAATTCCTTCAGCTAAGTGAATACAACGAAATCTAACAATTTTTTGATCCCGAATATAAAGGTGTGTCTGCATCTTCAATATCTCACACGGTTGCCATGATGCTGTTAAACGAAGCGAATATACACATATAACGTCGCCTAGCCGATAGTAGTTCTTCACGACATTCACAAAACTTACGGCGGCGAAATTTGTACTCTAAATGGTTTTTGATTCTGGTATGCATTCTGGACGTCGGTGGCTAATTTTCCAAATGCGATGGTGGAGGCAAAAACAGATAACTAAATATTTCGACATTAAAAATATTCCCTACAAATAATTAGTCCCAGCGAAATCTTACCTTTTTTTGGAACCGAATACAAAGGTGTGGATTGTTTATTCAAAAGCTCAAACAGTTCCCGTGTTACTGTTAAATGAAGCGAATATACTCATTTAACGTCGCGCTTGGAGATAGTATTTCTTCGTGAACTTCGCATATCATACTGGGACGATTCTCGTCCTCAAAATGGCGTACGGTTCTGCAATGCATTCTGGACGCCGGCGTCAAATTTTCGAACTACGATGTCGCAGGAAAATACAGATAATAAACTATTTCGACGGTAAAAATAATTCCTAAAACTAAATGTGACCAACGTGTTACGGGTTTACGCGGTCTTGTCCTCACATGGAGCGTAAAACTTGTTTGGGTTTCTGGATCGGTCCAAACGTTCCCCGATTGAGGGTGATACGTCGTTGACAACGAATCCGACAGGATTGGAACCGTCGGCGTACGTGGTATATACGCCGTTCTCCAAAGGTTGGAAAAGGTTGGCGGTTCAACGTGTGCAGTTAACACGTCGTTGGTAAGGTTCGTGGTGGACCGGTCTGAACATTCAACGCATGTGGTTCTACGTCGTTCTCCAACAAGTCCGATAGGATTGGAACCGTCGGCGTACGTGGTATATACGCCGTTCTCCAAAGGATGGACAGGGTTGGTGTGTGGTAAACGTCAAGAGGTTGTTGGACCGGTCAGAACGTTCAACGTACGTTGTATATCCGTCGTTCTCCAACAAGTCCGATAGGATTGGAACCGTCGGCGTACGTGGTATATACGCCGTTCTCCAAAGGATGGAAAAGGTTGGAGGTTCAACGTATACGTTGACGGTGTGGGGTGGTGGACTGGTCAGAACGTTCAACGTATGTGGTTCTACGTCGTTCTCCGACAAGTCCGATAGGATTGGAACCGTCGGCGTACGTGGTGTATACGCCATTCTCCAAAGGATGGACAAGGTTTGGTGATTGCGAGAACAGTACGTACTGTAATGTCGGATATACCTCGAGCGGTTAAGGTATACCCTTTGTGAGTCTAGCAATTCCGTTACTAATGTTACGATGAGATGGTTGAGTGAATATAGGCTAAGCAATTCTACAACAACTATATTCTAATAATATTCAATTGTGGTTACAATAAGATTACAATGGCTAAATATGAATCACAATGGTTGATTCTTGGCTGAGCTAGAGTCTTCCTTCTCGACATTACACGATGAGTACGCGAGGACGTCGTAGACAAGTATGTCTAGTTGACACTTACGAATTTAGTATTATACTGGGTTGCTCGAAAGGGAATTGAGCCCGATCTTGCTCACGTCGAACGATGGCTATAGAAATACTGTGCTACTTTAATGTTCAGGGTAACTCTGAACTGTGACTGCCCCAGAGCCCCGAAAATCATGCCCTTAGATACTCCAAAATTTGTATTTTTTGGGTGGTGGGGGCCCTAATTTTCCCATGAGACCGAAGCGCGTTCGTTTACTTTATCTCAAGGGGTGAGCTCTAGGCGGATGTCTCGGCGCCGCCGTGTCGGCTAGTCTGCGTACGTAACATCGTCGATATATTTAATTATGTGTGTTTGCCCACACCATCGAAGTTTTTATATTCGACGCCGCCCTCCAGAATGCACTGCAGAATCGTACGCCGTTTAGAGTACGACAATTGCAGGTATAAATGTAGTGTAATAAAATTAGTATATAAAAGTGTATGTTAGAAGGAAAACTTAGGTTTACAATGGGGTGTCCGTCTGGTTGGCTTAGTTGTCCATGCGGTTGTTGCCCCGCTCAGACGTCCCCTAATTAGCGCCGCACGTTATAGCGCCTGTAGTGGTTCAATCTTCTGGCGAGGCGCAGGATGCATTCCTCGCACTCGCGTGCTCTCCGGATAACGTTGATGGTTGCCCCGCAGTTGTCGCAAGGGCTGGTCGCCGGGATCTGGGTTGGCTCGTGTCCGTCTTGTCGGTCCGGGTCCTCCAGGTCCCTGGCGCAGGTCATGCACACGGTGTACTCGTCGGTGCCGAATATTGTAAATTTTGAGCACCAGTTCGCGTCCAGCATCTCTTGGAATTCCCGGACTTGAGCTGCGGACTGCGATAGTTGTTGCCGTTTGGGGGGTTGCGCTGGTTTCGGTAGGCTCTGCAGCAGCGTTTCCCTGCAGTCCTCGCACTCCGTAGCCCTGCGGTTCACTGCTACTGTCTCTCTGCATCGGCTGCAGTTAAACGTCGATTCCCAACGGGCCGGATGGAGCTGCTTGAACTCCTCGCCTGTCGTCGGAGTATCTCCTGCGCATTTTACGCAAATGACGTCGTCCGTCATGGTGGTGTAGAATGTTCTCTTCGTACAAAATGCCGTTGCCAGCATCATGAGGTAATGCTGGAGGCGCGCTGTTCTTCTTGAGGCTTGGTTTTTCAGGAGGCACATCTTGACGATTGATGCTTCGGTGGTCCTCGCTGGGCCTTATATACTCAGAACTTTACCCCGCATCCCCTCCAGTCCTCTGGCGTTTGCGAGATTGGCCGGGCATCCACCCCCGTATGTTGTCGTCTGGGGAGAGTGCCGTACGACTGTGTTGTATGAAAACATTACGGACGGGGTTAACAGGTCCCAAACCTCATATGTGTTCATATAATGTTTTAACAATTCCGTGAGGACGATATTTCAGTTGGATGAATCTTCTGATAGGTATGCTGGTTTTATTTTGTCCTGATGTTTTATTATGCTGTGCCGATCATCGATTTTTAGAATTACGTTGTTGTGTTCCGTTTTATCTTCGATTCGGAATGGTCCTACGTATTGCGGATCAAATTTGCTAGTTCGTGGTTCCTTTAGTACGTAGACGTACTGTCCTATGTTGAACTCCTTTGGACGTGCATGTTGATCGTAGTAACGTTTGGAGCGTGTTTTAGTTTTTATTGTATTGCTGGCCGTAATGTTGCGGATTTCTGTCATTTTCGAGATTAATTCTGTTAGGTACGAGCCGTATGTTTCCAGTTTCTCCCCGTATGGGAATGCTGTTGGTTCTCGTGCTGTCTTTCCGAACACGAGCTCGTGCGCTGTGAAATCGGTGGCCTCGTGTATTGCTGTGTTGTATGAAAACATCGCGAACGGGATTAATAGGTCCCAATCCTCGTATGTGTTCATATAATGTTTTAAATATTCCGTGAGTACGATATGGCTCCTCTCCAGTGATCCGTTTGTCTGTGGTCTATAGCCGGATGTAGTCAATTGCTTGATTTTGAAGATTTCTGCCAGATGCGTCATAATTTTTCCCAGGAAGCTTGTCCCTTTGTCTGTTAGGATTGCCCGTGGTGTTCCAAAGACTGCGATAAAAAGTCTTGCGAAGGCGTCTGCGATAGTTGTGGCCCTGATGTTTGGTATTGCAACGGCCAAACAGTATTTTGTTAGGTTATCCTGCATGGTAAGGATGTATCGATTACCACTAGGTGTTTCCGGAAGTGGCCCGACGGTGTCCAAGGCTACTTTGTCGAATGGTTCTAAGGGTGTATCGGTTATTAGCATAGGCTGGCGAGTTTTTGCCCTGACCAGTTTCTGTTCCTGGCAGCTTTTACATTTCCGGATGAAATCTTGGATATCGTTTCTCATTCCGGGCCAGGTATAGCGTGTCCTTAGTCTTCGATAGGTTTTTGTGACTCCTTTGTGACCTCCGATGAAGCTGTCGTGTGACTCCTTTATAAGTTGTATCCGGTCTTCCGCATGTGGTTCCGAGTGTGTCTCGTTTTAAGGGTCCGGTATTGTGCTGACCAGGCGTCTGGGAGTGTTCCGTTCCGTTACGTGTAATTGTGTCAACGGTTCTGTTATGGCTGCGTCTGGTCGCAGGTTTATGACGGTCGGGCTTAAGGGTGCCGGCAAAGTCAATGGTTCGGGGTCCAAGGCTGTAATAACTGTCTCTTGTTCGCTTGGGTTTAGAGTTGATTCGTTAAAAGAAATTAGCTTCTCGTTTTCCAGGCCTACTGGGTTAATCCTATTATTGCTGTACGAAAGGATTGATTTATTGAGGCTTGGGTCTTGTGGTGATGAGTGTGCAACTGGAAGTATTTCGCTATTTAATGTGGTTTCGTCCTCCAAAATTTTTTCGTGGGAAATAGTGGGTAGTAATGATTTGTTTTGAGGCGATCCTTTTGTGATTACTCTCCCTTTGTTTGTTTGAGTTGAGATTTTCCTTCTCTTCGGCGTCGTTTCCTCTTCGGATGTGGTGTCGTCCCGTTCAACGTATCGCGGGCTGTCCCGGTTTCTTCGCAGAAGTCTGATGCGGTTTCCGATCGTGTTTCCTTCTGACCTTGGTGACGGAATATGGATTTTGAATTCTTTGTCTCCTCTTGGTATAAGTGGTAAACAGACGGGGTTGCGGGATAATGCGTCTGCGTTTTTGTTGGTTTTTCCAGCTTTGTGTACGACTTCATATTCGTATTCCAACAATTTTAGCTTCCACTTGACTAAACGCGATGTGGGGTCCTTTACTGAGTGTAACCAGACGAGAGGTCTGTGATCGGTGACCAGGGTGAATTTTCTTCCGAAGACATATGGTCTGAAGTACTGGGCCGCATAAACCATGGCGAGACATTCTTTCTCGGTTGCAGAGTAGTTCTGCTCTGCTTTGTTTCGCGCGTAGGCGATCGGTAGATCTCGTCCTATTTCTCCCTGACTCAGGATGGCTCCGATTGCAAAGTCTGAAGCGTCTGTGGTGATGATGAATGGTTGACTAAAATCCGGGTATTGAAGGATTGGCTGTGTGCACAGTTCGTTCCGCAGTTCTTCGAAGCTGGTTTGTTGCTCCGATGTCCAATTGAATCGCACTCCTTTTCCTAGTAGTTTAATTAGTGGTCTAGCTTTAGTTGAATAATCCTGAATGAATCGTCGGTAATATCCTGTTAAACCTATGAATTGTTGGATATTTTTCCGTGTTTTTGGTGTGGGGAATTCCTTCACTGCTTGTAGGTTTCTGGGATCCGGTTTTACTCCATCGGCTGAGACTATGTGTCCTAAATATGTTACTTCCTTCCGTAGAAATTGGCATTTATCCGTTTGTAAAGTGAGTCCGTGCTTTCTGAGTCGGTTGAATAATTTTTTGATTTTTATTTCGTGTTCCCGAAGTGAGGATGAGTAAACTACGATGTCGTCCAGGTAGACGAAGAGTTCTGTTCCTTGAAGTCCAGTTAAGACCTGGTCCATCAGGCGTTGAAAAGTCGGGGGCGCATTTTTTAAACCGAACGGCATTCTTGCAAATTCGTAGTGTCCGTGTGGTGTAGTAAATGCTGTTTTCTGACGATCTCTTGCGTTCATTTCTATTTGATGGAAACCATTAGCCAGATCGAAGACTGAAAAATACTTTGCTCCTCCTAATTTGTCGAGGATTTCCGTAATTTGCGGGAGGGGGTATTTGTCGCTAACCGTCTTTTCGTTCAAGGCTCGAAAATCTATCACCATCCTCCATCGTTTATTTCCTGTACTGTCATCTTTCTTGGGTACGATTCATAACGGTGAATTGTATGTTGAGGTGGAGGGTTTAATAATTCCCTGTGCTCGCAGGTTTCCGATTTGTCGCTGGATTTCTTCGTGGTGAACCGGCGGATAGCGGTATTGTCTTGTGTTGATGGGAATTTCATCAGTGGTATGGATGGAGTGGTGGAAATTTGGTACCTTGTCCAGTTTGTCGCCAGGTAGATAGAATCTGTCTTGAAATTCTTCTATAATGTTATATACATGATATTTTTCTTCCTTGTTAAGATGGTCTGTGTTTAAAATTTTTCGTATCTGCGCTTTTCGATCTCCTTTGTACCGCGATTGAGGTTGGTACATATGGTCATCAGATGAACTCAGGATATCGTACGGCTGCAGGTGTCTTTTCTTTTTCTTTTTCTAATGGAGTCTTCATTTTTTCTTATGGTCCTTATTGTGGCTTCATTCATGGAATAAAATTTAGCAACATCTGTTACTCTTTCTCCATTACGCAGACGATCTAAAATTTTAATTTTGCTTTCTAAAGATATAACTCTTCTTTTCACTTGTGTTTTTTTTAAATTTCTTTTGGCATGGTAAAACCCCTAAAATTTTAATAAAATTATAAAAATGCTACAAAAACTATAATTGTTTTTCACTAACTAAAAGAAAAACACAATGATGTATATCTTTCTGCTGCCTGCGCCAAAAATGGGCTGCCAATAATTCCGTTTACTGGTAGTGGAAAACCTTTGATTACGTAGAAACTGGCGGATGTGCCATTAATGTGTAGTGTTGTGGTGCCCAGCGTGTGTACGGTTGCGGGTGCGATGCTGGTGATCTCTATTCGTTCTTCCGATGTGATTTCTGCGAATTCGTTTAGTATGTCGAGGTTTACCAAGTTGCTCGCCGATCCAGTGTCGATCAGAAATTCGCCTTCGCCTGTTTCCAGTTCCGGTGCTTTGATCCTAATTCGTGCCGTTGGTGATTCGTTGATGGTCTCCCGCGGTTCTCGTCGCTGAAGCGAACCATTCGGCGATTCTCGGGGTGATCGCTCGTCATCTCGCCGGAATGACGAACGCGTTTGGAGTTTAAAGACCCGGTTGGGCTGTTGCGTGCCATCCTGTAGTTTGTTTTTCTTTCGTTTCCCCTACAAGTGTTTCCGTCATGTCCCCGTATTCCACATTTCCAACAATAAATCTTGGTCTGGTCGACCCTTTCCTTCCTGGGATGTTTATTGTCTTGAGAAGGGCTTCTTCTTAAAGGGAATGCTTGCGTTCTCCTTGGTCGTTCTTCGTATTTGTTTTCCAACGCAGATGTGCTACCCTCTCGGTATCTTCGTCGGTGAGGTGAAGGTGATTGCGGGTAAGCCACTGTTGACCGTCGTTGGCCTTCACGGCGGGGGCTCTCCTCGCCGTAATTTTTTCGGCGGTTTCGCAGCCGTTGACCCACTTGAAGTACCGCGTCGAAGGCGTCGTCAAGTGTGCTGATTTGTTTATTAAGGGTTGACGTCCTCCAGGCTATGCGGTCTGGTAGTCCGTCAAGGAAGTTTTCCAATACATCCTGTTCCATGTCGTGGATGTATCTTGCGTTATCACCGTACCTGTCCCGTTTTGCGGTGTGCGTAGATTGGGCCAGGCAGCTGACGCGATATATATATTGACGAAGTGATTCGTCGGTGCGTATTCGTAGACGCGCTATTTCGCCCTGGAGATATACTAGGTTGCGTCCCGGTGCGAAACTTTTCTTGAGAAAACTCAATAACTCCGATATCTTCGTAAACGTTTTTCCTTGCACTCGCGTCCTGGCCGGACCGGTAAGTTTCGTAAGGATTATCGCGAGGTATTCTGACTCGGAATCTCGCGGAATGAGTATTAACCCGTCCTCTACGCGTTGCGCGAAAGTCGACAAGGACGGATTCTCGCCGTCGAAATTAGGAATCGGGAGTGTAGCTGATTGTAAACAATTACGCTACGTAAATAGTGCCATAGGATTTGCCATAGACAAAGATAAATTAGCCACTTCGTCTGCAGTAAGCGAAGCTTGTGGTCTTGCCATCTGTGTGAATTTATTAGTAACGAAAAATTATAGCTAAATCCCACCGCAGTCACCAGTTTGTTACGGGTTTACGCGGTCTTGTCCTCACATGGAGCGTAAAACTTGTTTGGGTTTGTGGATCGGTCTAAACGTTCCCCGATTGAGGGTGATACGTCGTTGACAACGAATCCGACAGGATTGAAACCGTCGGCGTACGTGGTATATACGCCGTTCTCCAAAGGATGGAAGAGGTTGGCGGTTCAACGTGTGCAGTTAACACGTCGTAGGTAAGGGTTGTGGTGGTCCGGTCAGAACATTCAACGCAAGTGGTTCTACGCCGCTCTCCAACAAGTCCGATCGGATTGGAACCGTCGGCGTACGTGGTATATACGCCGTTCTCCAAAGGATGGAAAAGGTTGGAGGTTCAACGTATACGTTGACGGTGCGGGGTGGTGGACCGGTCCGAACGTTCAACGTATGTGGTTCTACGTCGTTCTCTGACAAGTCCGATAGGATTGGAACCGTCGGCGTACGTGGTATATACGCCGTTCTCCAAAGGATGGAAAAGGTTGGAGGTTCAACGTATACGTTGACGGTGCGGGGTGGTGGACCGGTCCGAACGTTCAACGTATGTGGTTCTACGTCGTTCTCTGACAAGTCCGATAGGATTGGAACCGTCGACGTACGTGGTATATACGCCGTTCTCAAAAGGATGGAAAAGGTTTGGTAATTGTGAGGACAGTACGTACCGTAATGTCGGATATACCTCGAGCGGTTAAGGTATATCCTTGGTGAGTCTAGCAATTCCGTTACTAATGTTACGATGAGATGGTTGAGTGAGTATCGGCTAAGCAATTCTACAACAACTATATTCTAATAATATTCAATTATGGGTACAATAAGATTACAATGTTTAAATATGAATTAGGATGGTTGATTCTTGGTGGCGCAAGAATCTTCCTTCTCGACTTTACACGGTGAGAACGCGGGGACGTCGTAGACAAGTATGTCTAGTTGACACTTACGAATTTAGTATTATACTGGGTTGCTCGAAAGGGAATTGAGCCCGATCTTGCTCGTGTCGAACGATGACTAGACAGATACTGTGCTACTTTAACGTTCCGGGTAACTCTGAACTGAGACTGCCCCAGAGCCCCGAAAATCATGTCCTTATATACTCCAAAATTTGTATTTTTTGGGTGGTGGGGGCCCTAATTTTCCCATGAGACCGAAGCGCGTTCGTTTACTTTATCTCAAGGGGTGAGCTCTAGGCGGATGTCTCGGCGCCGCCGTGTCGGCTAGTCTGCGTACGTAACATCGTCGATATATTTAATTATGTGTGTTTGCCCACACCATCGAAGTTTTTATATTCGACGCCGCCCTCCAGAATGCACTGCAGAATCGTACGCCGTTTCGACTATACACATATAACGTCGCGCATGGAGATAGTATTTCTTAGCGATTTTCACGTGACGTACCGGTACGATACCCTTACTCTAAATAAAGTACTATTCTGCTATGCATTCTGGTAATCGGCATCGAATTTTCGAACTACGATGGTGGGGGCAAATACAGATAACTAAATGTTTCGACTTTAAAAATAATAGCTACAATTAAATATTTCCAACGAAGTCTTACCTCTTTTTGATACCGAATACAAAGGTGTGCTTGGTTCTTCAATATCTCACATGGTTGCCGTGTTACAGTTAAACGAAGCGAATATA
>NW_017101317.1:16287-18098 GCF_001263275.1 Habropoda laboriosa
ATGGAGATAGTATTTCTTCGCGATATTCACGTAGCGTACCGGTACGATACTCGTACTCGAAATGGAGTACGATTCTACTATGCATTCTGACTCCGGCATCCAATTTTCGAACTCCGATGGTGGGGGCAATTACAGATAACTAAATATTTCGACTTTAATAATAAATCCTAAAACTAAATGTGACCAACGAAATATTACCATTTCTTGATACCGAATACAAAGGTGTGCTTTGTTTTTTCAATTGCTCAAACGTTGCCCTGTTACTGTTAAACGAAGCGAATACACACATATAACGTCGCGCTTGGAGATAGTATTTCTTCGCGATTTTCACGTAACATACCCGTATGATACTCGTACTCTAAATGGAGTACATTTCTGCTATGCATTCTGGACATTGGCGTCGAATTTTCTCTCTACGATGGTGGGGGCAAATACAGATAACTAAATGTATTGACTTTAAAAATAATTCCTAAAACTAAATGTGACCAACGAAACCTTACATTTTTTTGGACCAAAAGCAAAGTTGACGTTTGTTATTTCAATATCTGATTTCAGTATCAACAGTGTTTCTGTTAAACGAAGCGATTATACACCTATAACGTCGGCTAGGGGATAGTTGTTCTTCGCGACTTTCACATAATATACTGCGGCGATATTCAAACTCTAAATGGCGTACGATTCTGCTATGTATTCTGGATGACGGCGTCGTATTTTAGAACTAAGATGTTGGGGGCAAACACAGATAATTACATATTTCGACGTGAAAAATAATTTCTAAAACCAAATGTGAGCAACGAAATCTTCCCTCTTTTTGGTCCCGAAAAAGAAGTTGTGCTTGGTTCTTCAATATCTCACACGGTTGCCGTGTTACTGTTAAACGAAGCGAATATACACATATAACGTCGCACATGGTTAAAGCAGTTCTCCGCGACCTTCGCATATCATACTGTACTGTGAAACGAAGCGAATATTCACATGTAACGCCGCACATGGTTATTGTAGTTCTCCGCGACCTTCGCATATCATACTGAGACGATTCACGTCCTCTAAATTGCGTACGCTTCTGCTATGTATTCTGGACATCGGGGTCGAATTTCCGAACGACGATGGTGGGGGAAAATACAGATTAATAAATATTTCGACTGTAGACGTAATGGCAACAAATAAATAGACACAACCGAAGCTTACCTTTTTTTGGTACCGAATACGAAGGAATGGTTTGCTTTTCAATATCTTACACGGTTGCCGTGTTGCTGTTAAACGAAGCCAATATACAAATATAACGCGGCTCGGTAATAGTAGTTCTTCGCGACATTCACATAACATACTGCGGCAACACTCGTACTCTAAATGGCGTACGAATCTGCTATGCATTCTGGACTTCGGCGCCGAATTTTCGAACTACGATGGTGGTGGAAAATACAGATAATTAATTATTTCGACGTTAATAATAATTCCTAAAACTAAATGTGACCATCGAAATCTTACCATTTTTTGATACTGAATATAAAGGTGTGCTTTGTTATTCAAAGCTCAAACGGTTGCCGTGTTACTGTTAATCTAAGCGAATATACACCTATAACGTCGGCTAGGCGATAGAAGTTCTTCGCGACTTTCACATAACATACTGCAGCGATATTCGTACTCTAATGGTGATTGATTCTGCTATGCATTCTGGACGTCGGACTCGAAATTTCAAACTACGATGGTGGGGGAAAATACAGATAATTAAAAATTTCGACATTAAACATAATTCCTTCAGCTAAATATATCCAACGAAACCTTACCTTCTTTTGGTACCGAATACAAAG
>NW_017101317.1:20042-21381 GCF_001263275.1 Habropoda laboriosa
TTAATATTAATTCCTAAAACTAAATGTGACCAAGGAATCTTACCATTTTTTGATGCCGAATACAAGGTTGTGCTTTGTTGTTCAGAGCTCAAACGGTTCCGGTCTTACTGTTAATCGAATCGTATATACACACATAACGTCGCACATGGTTATAGTAGTTCTCCGCGAACTTCGCATATCATACTGTGACGAATCTCGTCCTCTAAATGGCGTACTTTTCTTCTTTGCATTCTGGACATCGGCGTCTAATTTCCGTACTACGATGGTGTGGGAAAATACAGATAATTAAATATTTCGACTATAGGCTTAATTGCAACAAATAAATAGACCCAACCAAATCTGACCTTTTTTTGGCACCGAATACGAAGGTGTGGTTTTATTTTTTTAATAGCTCAAACGGTTCCCGTTTATGTTAAACGAAGCGAATATACACATAAAAAGTCGGGCTTGGAGATGGTATTTCTTCGCGATTTTCACGCAACGAACCGGTACGATACTCGTACTCTAAATGGAGTATATTTCTGCTGTGCATTCTGGACACCGGCGATGAATTTTCTCTCTACGATGGTGGGGGCAAATCCAGATAACTAAATATTTCGACTTTAAAAATATTCCCTACAAATAATTGTTCTCAACGAAATCTTAGCTTTTTTTGTTACCGAATACAAAGGTGTGGTTTGTTTTTTCAATAGCTCAAACGGTTCCCGTGTAACGGTTAAACGAAGCTAATATAAACCTATATCGTCGCGCTTGGAGGTAGTATTCCTTCGAGATTTACACGTCACGTACCGGTACGATACTCGTACTCTAAATGGAGTACGATTCTGGAATGAATTCTGGACATCGGCGTCGAATTCTCTCTCTACGATGTAGGGGAAAAAACATATAATTAAATATTTCGTCGTTAGAAATAATTCACACAAATAAATGTTCCCATCGAAATCTCACCTTCTTATGGTTCCGAATACTAAGGTGAGGTCTGTTTTTTCAATAGATCAAAAGGTCCCGTGTTACTGTTAAACAAAGCGAATATACACCGATAACGTCGCTCTTGGAGATACTATTTCTTCGCGATTTTTACGTAACGTACCGGTACGATACTCGTGCTCAAAATAGAGAATGATTCTGCTATGCATTCTGGACGTGGCGTCGAATTGTCGAATTTCGATAGTGGGGGAAAATACAGATAATTAAATATTTCGACGTTAATAATAATTCTTAAAACTAAATGTGACCAACGAAATCTTACCATTTTTTTAGACCGAAAACGTAGCTATGGTTTGTTTTTTCAATAGCTCAAACGGTTCCCGTGTTACTGTTAAACGAAGGGAATATACAC
>NW_017101317.1:21513-25079 GCF_001263275.1 Habropoda laboriosa
TCGAATTTTCGAACAACGATGGTGGGGGAAAGTACAGATAATTAAATATTTCGACGTTAATAATAATTCCTAAAACTA
Source organism: Habropoda laboriosa (assembly GCF_001263275.1). NCBI lineage: Eukaryota > Metazoa > Arthropoda > Insecta > Hymenoptera > Apidae > Habropoda > Habropoda laboriosa. Next base: position 21,592 of record NW_017101317.1, read on the forward strand.
AATGTGACCAACGAAATGTTACCATTTTTTAATACCGAATACAAATGTGTGCTTGGTTCTTCAATATCTTACACGGTTGGTTTGTTATTCTTAAACGAAGCGAATGGACAGGGCGATAGTAGTTCTTCGCGACTTTCACATAACCTACTGCAGCGATATTAGTACTCTTAATGGCGTACGATTCTCCTATGCATTCTGTACTACGGCTTCGAATATAAGAACTACGATGGTGTGGGCAAATACACTTAATGAAATATCTGCGTTAAAAATAATTCCTAAACCTATCTGTGACCAACGAAATCTTGCCACTTTTTGGTACCGAAATCGAAGTTGTGCTTGGTTCTTCAATATCTTACACGGTTGGTTTGTTATTCTTAAACGAAGCGAATGGACACCTATAACGTCGGCTAGGCGATAGTACTTCTTTGCGCCTTTCACATAACGTTCTGCGGCGATATTCGTACTCCAATGGAGATTGATTCTGCTATGCATTCTGGACGTCGGCATCGAATTTTCGAACTACGAGGGTGGGGGAATACACAGATAATTAATTATTTCGACGTTCATAATAATTCCTAAAGCTAAATGTGACCAACGAAATCTTACCATTTTTTGATCCCGAATATAAAGGTGTGCTTGGTTCTTCAATATCTTACACGGTTGGTTTGTTATTCTTAAACGAAGCGAATATACACCTATAACGTTGAGCTTGGAGATAGTATTTCTTCGCGAATATCACGTAACGTACCGGTACGTTGCTCGTACTCTAAATGGAGTACGATTCTACTATATGCTGGACATCGGCGCCGAATTTTAGAACTACGATGGTGGGGGCAAATACAGATAACTAAATATTTCGACTTTAAAAATAATTCCTAAAACTAAATGTGACCAACGAAATGTTACCATTTTTTAATACCGAATACAAATGTGTGCTTGGTTCTTCAATATCACACACGGTTGCCGTGATACTGTTAAACGAAACGAATATACACCTATAACGTCGGCTACGCTATAGTAGTCCTTCGCCACTTTAACATAACCTACTGCGGCGATATTCGTACTCTAAATGGGGTTTGCTTCTGCTATGCATTCTGGACACCGGGGTCGAATTTGCGAACTACGATGTGGGAGAAAATACACATAATTAAATATTTCGACTTAAAAATAAATGCTAAAACTAAATGTGACCATAGAAAACTTACCATTTTTGGTATTACAAAGGTGTGCTTTGTTATGTCAATAGCTCAAACGGCTGCCGTGTTACTGTTTAACGAAGCGAATATACAATAATAACGTCGGCTAGGTGATTGTAGTCCATCGCGACTTTCACGTAACGTACTGCATCGATATTCGAACTCTATTGGTGTTTGATTCTGCTATGCATTCTGGACGTGGCGTCGAATTTTCGAAATTACGATGTGGGGGAAAACACAAATAATTAAATATTTGGTCGTTAGAAATAATTCCAACAAATAAATGTTCCCAGCGAAATCTTACCTTCTTTTGGTACCGAATACAAAGGTGTGGTTTGTTATTGCAATAGCTCAAACGGTTCCCGTGTTACCATTAAACCAAGCGAATATACACATTTAACGTCGCGCATGGAGATAGTATTTCTTCGAGCGTACCTGTACGATACTGGTACTCGAAATGGAATACGATTCTGCTATGCATTCAGGACTCCGGCGTCCAATTTTCGAACTACGATGTTGGGGAAATTACAAATAATTAAATACTTCGTCATTAGAAATGATTCCAAAAAAATAAGATTTCCCCACGAAACCTTACCTTTTTTTGGTATCGAATACAAAAGTGTGGTTCGTTTTTTCAAAAGCTCAAACATTTCCTGTGTTACTGTTAAACGAAGCGAATATACACATATAACGTCGCTCATGGAGATAGTAGTTCTTCGCGACTTTCACGTAACCTACTGCGGCGATATTCGTACTCTAAACGGTATTTGATTCTGCTATGCATTCTGGACGTCGGCATCGAATTTTCGAACTACGAGGGTGGGGGAATACACAGATAATTAATTATTTCGACGTTAATAATAATTCCTAAAACTAAATGTGACCAACGAAATCTTACCTTTTTGTGATACCGAATACAAAGGTGTGGTTTGTTTTTTCAATAGCTCAAACGGTTCCCGTGTTACCGTTAAACGAAGCGAATATACACATACAACGTCGGGCTTGGAGATGGTATTTCTTCGCGACCTTCGCATATCCTACTGGGACGATACACCTTCTCTAAATGGCGTACGATTCTGCTAAGCATTCTGGAGATCGGCGTCGAATTTTCGAACTACGATTGTGGGGGCAAATACAGACAATTTAATATATCGACATTAAAAATAATTCCTAAAACTAAATGTGACCAACGACATGTTACCATTTTTTAATACCGAATACAAATGTGTGCTAGGTTCATCAATATCTCACACGGTAGCCGTGTTACTGTTAAACGAAGCGATAATAAACCTATAACTTCGGCTAGCCGAATGTTGTTCTTCACGTATTTCACATATCATACTGCGGCTAATGCCGTACTCTACATGGCGTACGAATCTGCTATACATTCTGGACTTCGGCGCCTAATTTTGGAACTACAAGGTCGCTGGAAAATACAGATAAATAAATATTTCGACGGGAAAAATAATTCCTATAACTAAATGTGACCAACGAAATGTTACCATTTTTCGATAAAGAATTTAAAGGTGTGCTTTGTTATTCAAAGTTCAAACGGTTTCCGTGTTACTGTTAATCTAAGGGAATATACACCTATAACGTCGGCTAGGCGATAGTAGTTCTTCTCGATTTTCACATAACATACTGCAGCGATATTCGTACTCTAATGGTGTTTGATTCTGCTATGCATTCAGGACGTCGGACTCGAATTTTCAAACTATGATGGTGGGGGAAAATACAGATAATTAAGTACTTCGACCTTAATAATAATTACTAAAACTAAATGTGACAAACGAAATCTTACCATTTCTTGATACCGAATACAAAGGTGTGCTATGTTATTCAAAGTTCAAACGGTTCCGGTGTTACTGTTAAACGAAGCGAATATACACCTATAACATTGGGCTTGGAGATAGTAGTTCTTCGCGAATATTCACGTAACGTTCCGGTACGATACTCGTACTCTAAATGGAGTACGATTATGCTATGCATTTTGTACATCGGCGTCGATTTTAGAAATACGATGGTGGGGGTAAATACAGATAATTAATGATATCGACTTTAAATATAATCCCTTCAGCTAAATGTATCCAACGAAATCTTAGAATTTATTGGCCTCGAATATAAATGTGTGCTTGTTTCTTCGATGTCTCACACGGCTCCCTTGTTACTGTTAAACGAAGCGAATATTCACCAATAACGACGGCTAGTCGAAAGTAGTTCTTCGCGACATTAACATAACATACTGCGGCAATTGTCGTAATCTTAATGGAGTACGATTCTGCTATGCATTCT
>NW_017101317.1:25782-27118 GCF_001263275.1 Habropoda laboriosa
AAATCTTATCTTTTTTTGGTACCGAATACTAAGCTGCGCTTGTTTCTTCAATATCTCACACGTTTGCCGTGTTACTGTTAAACGAAGCGAATAAACATATAACGTCGCACATGGTTATAGTATTTCTTCGCGACCTTCGCATATCATACTGGACCGATTCTCGTCCTCTTAATGGCGTACGGTTCTGCTATGCATTCTGGACGCCGGCGTCGAATTTTCGAATTACGGTGTGGGGGAAAATACAGATAATTAAATATTTCGACGTTAAAAATAATTCCTAAAACTATATGTGACCTACGAAATCTTATCTTTTCTGGGTACCGAATACTAAGCTGCGCTTGGTTCTTCAATATATCACTCGGTTGCCGTGTTATTGTTAAACGAAGCGAATATACACATATAACATCACACATGGTTATCGCAGTTCATCGCGACCTTCGCATATATTACTGGGACGATTCTCGTCCTCTAAATGTCGTTCTGTTCTGCTATACTTTCTGGTCGCCGGCGTCGAATTTTCGAATTACGGTGTGGGGGAAAACACAGATATTTAAATATTTCGTCTTTAATAATGATTCATAAAACTAAATGTGACCAAAGAAATCTTACCTTTTTTTGGTACCGAATGCAAAGGTGTGGTTTGTTCTATCAATAGCTCAAACGGTTCCCGTGTTACTGTTAAACAAAGCGAATATGCACATTTAACGTCGCAAACGTTTATAGTAGTTCTTCGCGTCCTTCGTTCCGGTACGATACTCGTACTCTAAATGGAGTACATTTCTGCTATGCATTCTGGACATCGGCTTCGAATTTACGAACTATGATGATGGGTCAAATACAGATAATTAAATATTTCGACGTTAAAAATAATTCCTACAACTGAATGTTCCCAACGAATCTCGTCCTTTTTTTGGTGCCGAATACAAAGGTGTGATTTGTTTTTTCAAAGCTCGAACGTTTCCCGTGTTACTGTTAAACGAAGCGAATGTACACATATAACGTCGCTCTTGAAAATAGTAGTTCTTCGCGACTTTCACGTAACATACGTCGGCATTTCTCGTACTCTAAATGGAGTACGATTCTGCTATGCATTCTGGACATCGGCGTCGACTTTTCGAAATAAGATTTTGGGGGAAAATACACATAATTAAATATTATGACTTTAGACATAATGGCAACAAATAAACAGACCCAACCAAATCTGACCTTTTTTTGGCACCGAATACGAAGGAGTGGTTTGTTTCTTCAATATCTTACACGGTTGCCGTGTTGCTGCTAAACGAAGCGAATAGACAACTATAACGTCGGCTAGGTGATAGTATTTCTTTGCTACTTT
>NW_017101317.1:27310-28858 GCF_001263275.1 Habropoda laboriosa
GATTAGCGAGACTTTCACATAACCTACTGCGGCGATATTCTTACTCTAAATGGTATTTGATTCTGCTATGCATTCTGGACGTCGGCTTCGATTTTTCGAGTTACGATGTTGGGGGAAAATACGGATAAGTAAATCCTGCGACGTTAAAAATAATTCCTAAAACTAAATGTGACCAAAGAAGTATTACCATTTCTTGATACCGAATACAAAGTTGTGCTTTGTCCTTTCAATAGTTCAAACAGTTCCCGTTTTACTGTGATACCAGGCGAATATACACATCTAACGTCGCGCTTGGAGAAGGTATTTCTTCGCGATTTTCACGTAACGTACCGGTACGATACTCGTACTCTGATTGGAGTACGATTCTGCTAAGCATTCTGAACATCGGCGCCGTATTTTCGAAAATACGATGTGAGGGAAAATACAGATAATTTAATATTTCGACTTTAATTTGAATTCCTTCAGCTAATTGTATACAACGAAATCTTGCAAATTTCTGATCCTGAATGTAAAGGTGTGCTAGGTTCTTCTATATCTCACACGGTTGCCGTCTTACTGTTAAACGAAGCGATTATACACATATAAGACGGCTAGGCGATAGTAGTTCTTCACGGCATTAACATAACATACTGCGGCAATTGTCGTACTCTAAATGGCGTACGATTCTTCTATGCATTCTGGAAGACAGCGTCGAATATAAGAACTGCGATGGTGGGGGAAAATACAGATAACAAAATAATTCGACTATAAAAATAATTCTTAAAACTAAATGTGACCAACGAAATCTTACCATATTTTGATACTGAATACAAAGGTGTGCTTTGTTTTTTCAATAGCTCAAACGTTTCCCGTGACTGTTAAACGAATCGAATATACACATATAACGCCGGCTAGGCGATAGTAGTTCTTCACGGCATTACCATAACATACTGCGGCAATTGTCGTACTCTAAATGGCGTACGAATCTGCTATGCATTCTGGACCAGGGCTTCGAAAGTAAGAACAACGACGGTGTTGGCAAATACACTTAATGAAATATTTCACTTTAAAAATTATTCCTTCAGCTAAATGTATACAACGAAATTGTTGCGAGATACTTCCTTTTTCCGATACGGGTGTCAGAGTATCGCCGTGATGGTGGAATTTCCTGACTCGTGCGACTTACGGTGATCCACGAGGGAAACGTCCACTGCGCCGGGCAACTTAATCGGCCGGCGACTTAATCAGTTCGCAAACCACGAGCTTCAGAAGGAAGGAGTTTTTTTCCCGGTGTACGAGTTTTGACTTTGGTCTATGTACTACGAGTGTTGAAATTGTTCTTTTTAACGGGGAGTGTTAAAAATGTTCTGACTTTTCGGAGGACGATTCCTCCTGAGGCGATTTCCCTCTCTACGCTTCGGGGCTCCGATGGGGGTGAAGCACAAAATTTGACCTAATTGGTCGACTTTGTCTCCACCACCTAATTGTTCGACTTTGTCTCCAGCCCATCAGAGATAGAAACGAGGGAAGGGGCACGCGTACCTCCATGCACTTCCGTGACTAACGCGA
>NW_017101318.1:0-2417 GCF_001263275.1 Habropoda laboriosa
CATAGCAGAATCGTACGCCATTTAGAGTACGAGAGTTGCAGCCGTATGTTATGTGAAAGTCGCAAAGAACTACCATCGCCTAGCCGACGTTATAGGTGTATATTCGCATCGTTTAACAGTAACACGGGAACCGTTAGAGCTATTGAAAAAACAAACCACACCATTGTATTCAAAAATGGTAAGATTTCGTTGGTCACATTTAGTTTTAGGAATTATTAATAACGTCGGAATAATTAATTATCTTTATTTTCCCCCACCATCGTAGTTCGAAAATTCGGTGCCGAAGTCCAGAATGCATAGCAGAATCATTCCCCATTTATAGTACGAGTATCCTACCTGTACGTTACATGAAAACCGCGAAGATATGCTATCTCCAAGCGCGACGTTATAGGTGTATATTCGCTTCGTTTAACAGTAACACGGCAGCCGTGTGAGATATTGAGGAATCAAGCACAACTTCTCTTTCGGTACCAAAAAACGATAATATTTCGTTGAGAACAAATATTTTGAAGGAATATTTTTAAAGTCGAAATATTTAATTATCTGTATTTTCCCCCACCATCGTAGTTCGAAAATTCGACGCCGGCGTCCATTATGCATAGCAGAACCGTACGCCATTTAGAGGACGAGAATCGTCCCAGTATGATTAGCGAAGGTCAAGCAGAATTACTATAACCATGTGCGACGTTATATGTGTATATTCGCTTCGTTTAACAGTAACACCGGAACCTTTTGAGCTTTGAATAACAATGCACACGTTTTTATTCGAAGTCGTAAAATTGTAAGATTAATTGTATACATTTAGCTGAAGGAATTATTTTTAATGTCGAAATATTTAATTATGTGTATTGGCCCCCAACATCGTAGTTCTAAAATTCGGCGCCGATGTCCAGAATGCATGACAGAACCGTCCGCGATTTAGAGAAGGTGAATCGTTCCAGAATGATATGCGAAGGTCGCGAAGACCTTCTATATCCATATGCGGCGTTATTTGTGTATATTCGCTTCGTTTAACAGTAACACGGCTGCCATGTGAGATATTGTATATCCAAGCACACATTTGTATTTGATATTAAAAAATGGTAAGATTTCGTTGGTCACATTTAGTTTTAGGAATTATTTTTAACGTGGAAGGATTTAATTATCTGTATTTCCCCCATATCGTAGTTCGAAAATTCGGCGCCGCTGTTCAGAATGCATAGCAGAAATGTTCTCCGTTTAGAGTACGAGTAACGTACCGGTACGATAGGTGAAAATCGCGAAGAAATATTATACCCAAGCGCGTCGTTATAGGTGTATATTCGTTTAGATTAATGGTAACCCGGAAACCGTTCAAGCTATTGAAAAAACAAACCACAACTTTGTATTCGCTATCAAAAAATGGTAAGACTGCGTTGGTCACATTTAGTTTTAGGAATTATTATTAACGTCGAAATATTTAATTATCTGTATTTTCCCACGCCATCGTAGTTCGAAAATTCGACGCCGACATCCAGAATGCATAGCAGAATCGATCGCCATTTAGAGTATGAATATCGCCGCAGTATGTAATGTGAAAGCCGCGATGAACTACTATCGCCTAGCCGACGTTATATATGTATATTCGCTTCGCTTAACAGTAAGACCAGAACCGTTTGAGCTTTGAATAACAAAGCACACCTTTGTCTTCGGTATCAAAAAAAGGTACGATTTCGTTGGGAACTATTATTTGTAGGGAATATTTTTAAGGTCGCAATATTTAATTATCTGTATTTGCCCCCATCATCGTAGAGAGAGAATTCGACGCCGATGTCCAGAATGCATTGCAGAAACGTAATCTATTATGAGTACGATTATCGTACTGGTACGTTACGTGAAAATCGCGAAGAAATACTATCACCATGCGCGACATTATATGTGTATATTCGCTTCTTTTAACAGTAAGACCGGAACCGTTTGAGCTCTGAATAACAAAGCACAACGCTGTATTCGGCAAAACCACACCTTCGTATTCGGTAGCAGAGAAAGGTAAGCTTTCGTTGGGAACAATTATTTGTAGGGAATATTTTTAAAGTCGATAAATTTAGTTATCCGTATTTGCCCCACCATCGTAGTGAGAAAATTCGACGCTTTCCTCCAGAATGCAGAGCAGAATCGTACGCCATTTAGAGTACGACAATTGCCGCAGTATGTTATATGAAAGTCGCGAAGAACTACTTTCGCCTAGCCGACGTTATATGTGTATATTCGCTTCGTTTAACAGTAACACGGCAACCGTTTGAGCTATTGCAAACACAAAGCACTCCTTTGTTTTCGGACCCAAAAAAAAGGTAAGATTTCGTTGGCGACATTTATTTGTTGGAATTATTTCTAACGACGAAATATTTTATTATTTGTATATTCCACCACATCGTAGTTCGAAAATTTGACGCCGGTGT